>NC_068415.1:7142801-7442801 GCF_023724105.1 Carassius gibelio
AATGGCCTCAGTCAAGAAGTTGAAGACAAGTCATATAAGGTAACTTACTCGGTCGTCTTCTGTTGCTTCAAAAGTACTTGTAAGGAAGAGTGTTTGCAGACAGACTGGAGTGGAGCTCCTGGAGCTCAATGGTTATATACATCACACACCGCTCCATTGACGTCAGTCGAGCTGCATAAACTGCTTGTAAATGAGGCAATTCTGAATGGAGAATGAAGAATGGAGTAAAGGAGTTGTATCCGAAGGACAAAGTGAGACGTTTCTTTATCTTTCCAAAGTTTTCAATTTGAAAACATCATCTTTGATGTTGTTGCAAAGTCATAAACTTGCTTTCAAATACAATTTATCCAAAGTGTAACTCACAGGTAATCACTTAATGTTTTTATTGTTCCTTTGACTGTTAAATCACTTTTTTATGCACCTGAGCAAAATGGGCTAAGGATCTGCTGTCGTGATGGATTTCTGCATGGCTGCTCATCTGTGGTCTGGAGGAGAGCAGAAGCGCAACGGGGACACGAAAGCCTTCGTCTCTGTCCAAGGTGCTGAAATTCTCCAAGACGCAGCCAGACATCATTCATTGGCTGGCTCTCTCTCTCTTTATATATATATGTTATATGACTGCAACAATAATGGGAACTGTATGTTGTACATATAATTTTATTAATTGATTTCAGTTTCATATCTTACACTTGGCTGTGGTTTGTTATTAGGTAGTACACACACAAGTTATTTTAAAATAATCAGCCTAGAATGAATGTTTATGAGCTAAATTCACAGTACTGGAAGTACATTTGAGAACTTCAAGTTGTAATACTGACATTAATATTAGTAAAAAATACACCATGTCATGGAGTCATGAATTAAAATGCTTTCTAACTGTAAATTGTAACATGTTTTCAAGAGTGGCTGAGCAAAATGCATTCAACAGCCAGATGCAGAGGTTTAGTCACTGTTGACTATTGTTTCTGGCTAGCCGTCAATTCCCCAGAGTGACGAAGCATTAGCTGGACATGCTGAGATATTTACATAAGCCTGACACGCTCTCGAAGGAAAATCCTAAACATGGCTTTAACTTCCTGCTCAGTGTGAAGAAATGATTTTATATATATATAAAACATTATTTTGTGGGGGGGGGTGGGCGGGTTGGGGGATGACAGTTAGCAGGTACACCACCAGTTATCCAGTGACAGATAACTGGACTGGATAACTTGATCTGCAGATTGAACCTGTGAATAGATAAAATACTTCCAAGAAATTCAGGTATGACTGATGTTTTTATGATGAACATAGGGCTAAGATTATGGAAAGGCTTACCACTTGAAATTAGTCACCACTAATAAATCTAGTTTAAAAGCTTGGTTGTAAACATTTGTATTCTTTGGCTTTTAATTTACAGTGTTGATGTCTTCTGGGTTGTTTTAATGTGATGCATTATTTAAAAAAAAATTATATCCTTTGAATTTTTCATGATGTTTTAGTACTTGTAAAATGCATTAAAAATACAAGGAATGCATGGTCTGACAACTGTGAAAGATGTAGTTTATACACATTACTGTATTGTGTTAATCAATGCAATGCCTAGTAGATGTAACACCCATAACTTCAGTTCTGTTAGTCACATGTACCTGAACTTAATTAGTGTCCACAGAATACACCAAAAATGACTCAAAATGCAGCCACATCCTGTAACAAACACGTCTGCTGTTTTTAGTGAGCAACACACCATAATTCACCATTTAAACACTGGTAAATAAAGGCATATAAATCAAATGTATAGAATTCTTTACAGAATCTATAATCACAAATATTACAATAGCATTAATTGCAAAGGATAATAAAATGTCAGAGGTCTGATTATGTTATCGTCAGCTTTGACCTTTGTTGTGCAAACTTCATCTGTAAGCTTTGTGCGCCTATGTGTGAGTCTATTACTACATTTAGGTAGTGGTCAATCTGGAACATCTCATTACATCTTATTGGCTTTCCAGGAGAGGTAAGAGTTCCAGGCAACAGCCACGATCTGAACAACAGCCAATCTGAAAAGCACAAGCATGAACATATTACTGTATTAGAAGTCATTTATTTATAATGTATGTGACCAAATGCAAATATCACATTCATGTCTTAAAACATAAATACAGAAAACATTACCAATCCAGATGGTTTCCAGGTGTGTGTGTGTGTATAAATACAGATAGATAGACTGACTTTAGTTGTTAATCCCAGCGTGGAAGTTCAGCTGCCAGAAAGCAGTAGCATCAAACAACCCACAAACAAAAAATCTGTTTTAAAACTCCCAATAGTCAAAATGAAACAAGAGCCCAATTAAAAAGATTTCAAAAGTTTCTCAGCTTTGTTCCCTTTAATAAGCTTTCATAATGCTACTGTGCCACACACTGTGTTGCAGAGGCACGTCCTGTACGTTCTTTTCCCAGTGACGCTCTTAAATCTCCAGCGCTGCTGGATTAGTGCCCTGCTGCAATGGATGCATTATCATTATCAATGATCACTTGACTTTTGAGCGCTAAAAAGGGTAGTTTAAAGCCAGAGCTTCACCTGTGGTGGAGAGGGATGAAATAAAAATTGGCGATCTGGACTGGAGGCCAAAGCTGGAGAAATTAAGAGACATTGCATTAAATGGAACATTAATGAATGAACTGGAGAAAGAAAAAGAAAACCGTGTCAAGCACAGCAGGAAAACACTTACATAGTAATTGGAGATCAAGGCATCCATGTAGTCCTATTGAGATGTGGAAAATGAAGAGTAAATATGATTAATTTTCAATAATATTATGTTTTTATATTAAGCCACCAGAACAGCCATTGTGGCAGAAAACAGATTTTATTCAGTCTAAACAATGTTAGTTCTCATGAATTAATTTTAGGAAAAGTTTCATAACTAGTATTTGAACTGAATAATAAAATATATTGTGTTATATATAAGTGTTTCTGAGCCTGCTGCTTGTTCCTATCCAATGTTCCTTGTAATATTTAGATCAAATTGACACTACTTCAAGCATAAGCTGAAGGACTATGTGAGTACCTTAATACCAAATTTTAATTCATATAATTTTCATGCAATTCAATGAATCATGCTGTTGCAAAGACCTATATCAGAACCATGACAGACACTTTTACAGATCTGTGGAAGGAACCTACATGAAAAAAAAACCCTGTATATTATATTATTTACTTTCTAGTCAAAGAATCCAGAACAATTTACATGGTTTTCACAAAAATATTAAGAAACACAACTGCTTTCAACATTAGAGTTTGGAGTAATGGCTATTGAAAATTCTGACATCAAAAGGAATAAATTACATTTTAAAATAAAATAGAAAAACAGCTACTTTAAATTGTAATATTTAAAATATTACTGTTTTAACTGTATCATGTATATTTTAAAGCAGCCTTGGTGAGAGGTGAGAGGCTTCTTTAAATTGATTATATATATATATATATATATATATATATATATATATATATATATATATAAATTATTACATTATAATATATGTGTGTGTACTGTGCATATTTATAAGTATATATAAATATACACCCACACAGATATTAATTTAAGAAAAATACGTAGTATACATTTATATTTATGTAATGTACAACATAAACATGAATATACAAACATACATAAAAATATAAATGTATGTTTTGAATGTGATTAATAATATATATATATAATGTCTTCAGTCTGAGTGGTTACAAGTTCTTTTTTCCTCCTCATTAAAAGCTTTTGTTAAATCAGACACAAAAGAGCTTGTTACCTGTTCATTCATGCTTTCATCATGTCATGACTAATGACGCTGGTACCTAAACAGTGAAGAGTGTGTGTTGTAAAAGCTCCACAGCTCTGTCCCACTGCATCAAGCACAAGTCAACACCCTCCTTTCACTGGTGCCATATAAAAATCAAGTCATCTGGAACACGAGGGCCCCTTCCCTGCTAGTGCCATCTTTTGAAAGGTCAACTTAGTGAAGCCAGTATTAGAAACTTGTGCTCCTTCTGTTTGTACTCTTTGCCTTAACAGTTTCTAATTAAGAACGAACAAGGCACAGGCCACCTGAGGTGAAACTACCGCGGGGCTGAAACGTTATGATATTGTTTCTCCCGAGCTTGACGTCACAGGAGTTTAGCCCCTCGGGAAGAAAGAACGTAAAAAAATTTTTTGGACCGTTTTAAATACACAAAGACACAGAACACAACAGGATTGCTAATATGCTATAGCTTTAGAAGTGAGGAACATCAAAGACCAGACAAATCCTGAATGCCCTGGAAGCTGTCCACAGGTAGAAAGCTGCAGGCAACAATGATCAAACCAAAGATTCAGAACCACCCCCAAGACTTAGAGCAATGACAAATATGACTGTGATTTCTCTGTTATAGCACCAGGTTATAAAGCATCAAAAGGCTCATGAGGAGAACAATAATTTGTGGATTTTGAGTTGTTTGTTCTAATCTGGGTTTTTCTGAGAGCTAATGCACACTTAACCTTTCAATCCAATATCAACAGTGGGGCACTCACCACCAGACTAACACCTGATGATGGTGATGTTTCACTTGGTGTTATTTGTTTAAGAAGGATAAAATAGTCAGTGGGGAGATGGCATTTAACATTACTCTACAGACTCAGTAGAACAGCATTAGTGATTGTATGTCTTACCCAGTCACACTTGTATAAAGTGTAGGTAAAGTTTATGTTTTATTGATGCAGATTTGCTGAGTATTTTTATGAAATGTAATGTATATTATAAATGTATTACATACGTAATCAATAAAGTACATACTTCCTTAAGGATGATGCATTTAATTTTTTTGGTTTAAATTGAAAACCCTTTTTTTTTGCTACTTCAATTTGGTGCCACTACTGGTAAAGAAATTACACACTTTACCTTTAAACTGAACTGAAGAAAAAAAAAAACATCACATTAAGAACTTTGTTTTGATCAGAATTGAATTTCACAGAAAATTTATTTTTTAATTTCAGGTTTTATATCAAAATAAAAGAAAAAAAAAAACAGAAGAGAGACAGAAAAAGTAAAAGAAAACAGAAAAGAAAAGAAAAAAATGTGAAAAGAAAAAAATGTGAAAAGAAAAAAAATCAGAAATGAAGGATAAAATGAATAAAGAAAAGAAAGGAAAAAGGAAAGTAAAAAAAAAGTAAAAAAAAAGAATGAAACAAGAAAAAGAATGAAACGTACAAAAAAAGATAAAGTAAAGAAAAAGTAAAGAAAGAAAACAAAGAATCAAAAAGAAAGTAAAAAAACTAAGAAATTTAATAAAAAACAGAAAAGTTAAAATAATATAAAAAACAAAAAAAAAAGACATGCTGATCTTTATATAACGGTACAGCCATCATCCATTGAAAAATCCAGATGAGTTGAAGGTCTTTTCATTTAGCAGCTGCATTTGTTCTAAAGCGACATTCAGTTCACTAAGCCAAGTGCAGTTTCCCTGGAGACACCCTCTGGGCTAAGTGCCTCAGACACAATCAGAATACCAGTTCACATATGAACTGTCCAATTCACAGGCCATACCCACCCCAGATCAAACCCATGACCTTTCCATTACTCCACCAGAGCTTTAACCAGTAAGCTACTCTAATGAGCGTCAAAACGCTGCCATTCCAGCAGCAGAGCGTCGTTTACTTCTGTTTTAAAGGGCACTACTGCGAGCAGTATCCGAACTCTGATCTGTCACTCTTGCTCCACCAACTGCCTGACCTATAGTCACCATAAACAAAAGGTAGATGCCGCCCACGACATGCCAAGAGTTTTAATCAGCACCAAAGGACCGGTTTAAACCAAAAACAGCCCTACTAATAACCAACAGATACAATAATGCATCGGAGTGGGATTCTTTAAGTCGAGTCGCAGAGTAGCATAACTAAAGGCGTTTTTAGTGATTGGCTTTCAGCTCGCATTTCTTCTGCTTGGCTTAATGAGCGCATTTATCATTAGCCTTCCATCTTTTCTGACATTTAGGTGACTGACCTTTCAGTCTCATTTTAACACAGACACCTTTCCTACATAAATAATTGATGGCACCACTCAGAGACAATGCTGTGTCAACCATTGTTCCTACAAGTCCATGAGTCACTACTCGCAGCTCTCCGTCCCTTCATCTTTCTAATCCCGGAAATACCCTCCAATTATGGAGTGCCAATATAAGGGTCACAAGACAGAAGGCTGGTGTGAGAGTGGACTTTCAGGACAACTGACGGAGTTTCAATAGATGTGCTTTGGCAGCACGGGCAGTTTTACACCTTTATGCCTGAAAATATAAGAATCTTTGGTAGCCCTTACTTAAAAGGCTTTATGTATATTGCATTATAAAAGGTTATTAAAGGGTATAATTACAAACGGGAAGGACAATAAAAGCAATCAAAACCAACAAAAAAGCAATAATATGTAAGTGCTGTGAAAAGTCTCAGTCAGCCTAACACAGCATGTAAGGTTTTTTATGTAATAAATAAAAAGAAAACAAGTACATAGAAAAGAAAAAAAAGGATGTTTTTTAATAAAAATAGAAGTCAAAAGAATAGAGACTTCTATTGTTATGGGCCACTTGTTTGATTATTAAACATTAGAAAACATGTAGTTAGAAAAGAAATAGAATAGAGAGTGCAAGTGTTAAAGTGTCAAATGTTTTTTTTTAATAAAACAATAACAATAAATAATATGACGAGATATACAATATTTTATCTCATATATATTATGTTATATTTTTATTAATTATTATATTGATTACTCTGTATTTAATAGTTATTTTATATTTTATTTGTATATCAATGATGGAGGAAGAAATAATCAATAATTAATACAATAAAAATAATGATGTTGTAGTCATTCCAATACAATGCTAAATTAGCATTTTCATTTTAGATTTTGTGAAAAATTCACATTTTGAGTCTTTTATGTTCAGTGTTTGTATTTAATTCAGGTTTGTGATAAAAACTGACCCTTTTGAGTTTGGTCACATTCTGTTCCACAGTCAGTCCATTGAGCGCTCCAGATATTCCCAGAAAAGCACCCAAGAAACACGGAGCAAAGCCCACCTATGGAAATACAAAGATCTGATAAGAACACGTATCTATATACTTTATAGAAACCTTCTCATTCATTTTAATATTTTTTAAATATTTTTATAATTATAAGAAATACCATTGTAAGTCTAATCCAGCCTAGCTGTTAATTTATAGACTACTGCTTCACATATTCACATCTGATGAAATATACATATCACATGTTGAAAGCCATCAAGGACACAATGGGAGACTGATCTAGCCATTTATTATTAGCACACTAGATCACTGGAATTCCTTCCTGTGTGGTTTTCCACAAGACATCCCAAAAAGATTTATTAAACCAATCAAAAATGTGTCAAGCGAGACTAAAAACAGCCCCTTGGATTTTCCTTTGACTTTCAGGTACAAAGTATTTTTTATAAGTTTTATTTAGTTTAATTTGCAAGTGAAAGGAACACTTAATATCTTTTTTTGTGTCTTTGATACACTGTAATTATACATTTGTAATATTAATTAACTACATGTATTCTACTCTAATGTTAGGGTTAGAATGATGGTATTATTTAGGGTATGCTGCATGTAATTATGCAGAATTTATTGTTATTACTATTGTAAGTACATTAGTATTACCATATTTTGTTGTGGAAAAATAACTTGGGAATGCATGTGAAGTGGTATAGGGAATGAAATAAAGCTGTGAACATGTCAACAGTACCTGCAACTTGACTGTGGGAATCTTTTTTGTAAAATACTATGAATAAATCATGCTTAGCTGATTGAAATATTCACTTACTCAATAACATCTGAGGACCTCTTTAAGGTTTAAACAGCTGTTGTAAGCCTCTCAATAAAACAGAATTAAATACCTACAGACGAAAGCAACCACACACACACACATACACACACACACACAACCACAACTTGTCGCTGGCTGTGCTGGCTTTTAGAAATTTAGAAAGTGGGTCTCTAAAAATAGCCCTAGAATCTCTTTACTGAATAAATGTAGGAGAGCAAGCTGGCGTTGGAAGCGCTGTTGTTTGGGTGTAATCCGGTGATGGGGAGAGGGCCTGTCTTGCATGCCTTTGTCCGCTTCATCCTGTACATTCATTCCACCAATCATGTAAACAATGACTTATGCAAACACTCATTTGTTTGACTGCCCATCAGAGGATGGATTACTTGACATGCATGAAGGGAGAGCTCAGATGGGATCCCCAAAAGGGATAAAGCACGTAGCAACAGCAATAAATAGAAGCTCCTAAAGCACATTACATGTGTCTGCATACTCAACAAAGACACGGCAGTCAGCCCTTGGGACAACTTTCCATGAGTGCATTTATGACTAAAGATATTTTAAAACATATCAAATACTGAGGTCTGAGTTTATATTTGTTGTTTCATATTAATTTTATTAATACTGTTGTGGAGTGATGATGTGATGGGGAGAAGAGGGAGAACAGTATGGGAAAATGACGCAGGCCGGATTTTAAATATAATTTTGATGAAATCCAGGAGCTTTCTGACCCTGTATAGACAGCATTAGAACAACCATGTTCAAGGCCCAGAAAGGTAATTAGGATATCATTAAAATAGTACATGTGGCATCAGAGGTTCAACCATATTTTTATGAAGCTGCAAGAATACTGTGTGTACAAAGAAAACAAAATTAACAACTTTATTCAACAATTTCTTCTCTTCCAGTCAGTCATCACCACTACCATTCATGAGAGTACCATGACGCATATATAATACAAAATGCTTTTAATGAAGCAACTCAATGTTCCTTCATTCCGAAGTCTAAAGTGATGTTTTCAAATTAGCAATGAACTAGAAGCTTGGGCTCAGCTATTAAACTGTCAACTTTAGATTTGAATCTGTGGCGGAAAGAAGGATTTCTACAGAAAAAGGTGCTTTTAAAGGCACTCAGTTGTAGTTTCTTATGTATTTACACATTCGTGCCATCAAACTGTTGTATAAACAATATCACGCTCATATAGACGTGAGCTACAGCTGTATATCGGCACACTGCGATACTCGAATGGCCGATATACAGCCATATCTTACATAATCTCATGTGATATTGCTCATTTCTACTGGATTCTTTTGGGGATTGTGTATGTATAAAAACATAATAAACATACACACACACACACACACACACACACAAACAATTACTGCAATACAATGCACATATGCTCACCTGATCAACAAGCATTTTCTTCAGAGCAGCACCACCAGTACCACCAGTAACAAGTTTGTCCAGCACCTTGTACCATCCACCAACCACTGGACCCTTCAAAACACAGACAACTTCACTAAACTCATCTCACATGTGTGTAGCACTTCAAACACTTCAGTAAACAATCATGAACACGAGCCCAGAATCTTGAGGCCGTGCCAGTGGTTTCATTTGTTCATGATGTGATTATGAAAACAGCGGGCAGTAATTAGCTCCAATCCCCTGTGAATTAATGAGCTTTCTTTAGGTTTCCCATTGTGGTTTCAGTCTGGGCCTAATTAACAAACTGATCAATACATGTGTCCCCTAAGGGTGTTCCAGTCAACAATGACAACTGAATTCTTCAGTAAATCTCTCTTTTAATGCAATTATAATTTGCGGTTTAGCAGCATCAATGTAAAATCACCCACCGATGGCAAATTATGCATATGGGCGTCTTTAACAAACAGCTGTGTGCTTGTTTGAGAAGATGTCATTCTTCAATGTATAGTGAATATATAGAAGCTCTATATTGTCTTTCTAAATTCTTTCCTGTCCTTTTAGCAAAACAAAGGATGCCATGACACATTAAATGATTAATACCAAGCTTCTGCTTCATTCAGTTGATTGGGCAAGAAGAACTTTATAACCCTATACTGCCAAAATAAAATGGGTACATCAGAAATGCAACAATTATAGCTCAATGGACAGAATCTTTCTGAGATTTCATTTCAGGAGATGCAGGACAAATTTCAGCTGAAGTTCTGACCTGTGGTTCAGTCTTTTGTTCTAACAGCAGTGAAACAGATTTTACTGCACTAATAATAACGACTAAGGTCTGATGTTTAAAAGGTTGAATGGAGTGTGCTCTGGCTTGTAAAAGCTTTGAATCATACAGGCCATTTGCAGATTAGACCTCAAGTCATTTGGACAGAACTATTGCATTAGTGCTTTGTGTGTGTGTGTGTGTGTGTGTGTGTGAGGGAGGGAGGAAGTGAAGAGCGGGGTGCTCAATATATCAATCACTGTGTGCATGTCAATCACTGTGCAACTTCATTACCTGTTCCAACCATAGACTGTAAAAAAAATATGGACGTAGTGTCTGTGACGTCACCCATAGACTCCTCAATAGCGGTTTTGAAGCCTAAAGTGTGCAGAGCGGGCCGTCGCCATCTTGGCAGCGCGTCATCGCGCGACTCTCCCGGATAATCGAAAATGGGCAAAAAGGCGGGAGCTGAATGCTGAAGCCACGCCCACCTAGCGCGACGGCATTGTCAGCAGCGGCAATCCACCTGTCACTCAAGTGGCCACGCCCTTAATTATGCAGAACTTTAAGGCTTAATATAATTTAAACGGAGGAGTTATAAAAAAAAATCACCCTCCTCACAGTTGTCATGAAGGGCAAAATTAGCAATATAGACCAAAAGCATTTTTTGAACCAGGCTGTAAACATGTTTCTTTCTGCTGTAAAGTTGGGCATTTTAACATGGGGAGTCTATGGGACTGACTCCCTTTTGCAGCCAGCCTCAAGCGGCCAGTCGATGAATTGCAGTTTTAGTCACTTCCTTATTGGCTTCACGAGAGAGAGCGGGAGGTTGCCGCTCGGTTCCAACAAATGACACCCTACACACATGATCTTTGCTGGTCATAACACAACAGATCTTTAATCATTTGAATTCTCTGACATTCTGCAACATTTTTTGTTTTGTTTTTGCCTTTTTTAAGTTTTATTTTATTTGTTTATAAGTATTATCCAATGTAAAGCAAAGAGCAAAGGTTTCGCTGGTTGACATGGGGAGTTGCTAAAACCTAATCTGATTTCATATATGAAAAAAAAAAGCTGTTTTCAATCCTAGGTTGAAATATTGAGCCCTTTGGCAAAAAAAAATAATAATAAATCACGTGATTTGCCCATGTGTGCAAGTTTTTTGTAGGTTAAAATCTTTTACATAGTTATAAACCAACGTTAAAAAAGGGATAAAAAAAAATGGGTGCAACAGTGCAGGATGCAACAGTGATCAAAATGACAGAAAAGACTCTTTTTCAAATAATGCTATCCTTTCGAGCTTTCTATTAATCTCCCTGGGAAATGTATAAATGTGTCAATAATGAGATACGGTTCTTGAGCACCAGATCAGCATATTATAATTATTTCTGAAGGATCATGTGATGGAGGACTGGAGTAATGATGCTGATTCAAATTCAGCTTTGCATCACAGTAAAAATCCCCTTTTAAAATATATAAAAATATACATTTATCAAGTTTTAAATTGTAATAATATTTAGCAATAATTAATGTATTTGTGATCAAAGAAAATGAATCCTTTTTAAGCATAAAAGGCTTCTCTCAAAAACATAAAAAAAAAACTTACCAACCACAAACTTTTGAACAATGAGAATTGTAATAAAACCATTCTAAGACCACTGAAAGAGTATAAAAATAAAAAACATAAGTTAAATTACATCAGTAACATGCTGGAAGATCTCAAGAGAAACTCATAAGGAAACTGTATCACAGAGGAGACTTACGACAAAGAAGAAGCCAATGCTCATCATCTTGGCAGTGCGTCTCACGCTGTGATTGGCCAGTCCACGGCGCTCAATCAGCTGCTGGGAGATGACATCACCCACACCCACCAGAGAGCCTGGAAGAGAGGGAGTCAAAATGGAGTGAGAGAGAGAGAGGGTGCCAGTCTGGCATCTGTTTGCCCCCACTGCCCAGCGTGAAGACCCACACACAGGTAACCACGCCAGGGGCAATTGACAGGAAACACTAACTAGTTTTGCCGCCCCATTCACTATCTACCGACTGATAGATGAGATGTGCCTGCTGTAAGTTGGTATAACAATTATTGAATTTGTGACCTTGATGCTATCAATCACACTATCTTTACCTTTTTTTTAATTAGCACTATTTTTCAGCAAAAATGCAAGCAAACAAATCACGGGAAAGACATTTATGACATTACAAAAGTTTTCTATTTCAAGTAAATGCTGTTCTTATTTTTCAAGGAATTATCAAAGAATGAAAACAAAAATAAATAGCACAACTGTTTTCAACATGAATAACAATAGAAATGGTTCTTGAGCACTAAATCAGCATATTATAATGATTTTTGAAGGATCATGTGACACTAAAAACAAATGTCTACAGAAAATTCAGCTTTACCTTAACAGCAATACATTTTGAAACATATTCAAAAAAATATTTTATATTGTAATTAAATTTCACAATATTACAGAGATGTACATAGAAGACTTAGGCTAATAGAAAACATAAAAAATATCTTACAGACTCCAAATGTTGTATGGTGCTGTGATTTGTTGTTGTTTTTCTATAATTCTTCAATGTTTCAAACACTTATTCATTACTAAATGTAAAAAAAAAAAAAACAGCAGAGGACTTTAAAGACTTTAAGAAATCCATCTATTCACCCCACAATGACCTTTAAATGTCACATTGTAAATTTCACATTGCGTTGAGACCCCCTTATGAACACCACAGGGGGCTGTTTCCTAATAGCAGGGACAGATGTTATCCTGTAAAACACGATTAGTCAGACAAGCCATGCAATTCATTTCTGAGAACACTATGGAAACATTTTAAGGTAGAAAGTTCAACCAAACTCTTATTCATTCATCAAAACCAGTTTCAAACGTTCCATGATTTGCCTTAAAAGAGATGCAAGGTATATTTAAAAATAAAATTATATATCATATACACAGCACATATGAAGCAAAAAAAAAAAAAAAAAAAGTAATTTACATTTTTCCTAAGTTTCAATTCTATTAATTTTGACAATCCAGCCTTTAATCACATAATTAAGACATTTATCAGTATCAGACTGTAGCAAAAGTGAAAAATAAAAGCATTCTGCATAAATTTTTTACAAAAAAATCTGTAAGCAAACCCCACGTGCAGTTTTGTCTCAGACACCAAATATTTTCCCTCTTTATACACCAATTTGAAAAGCCTTCAGAGTTAAGCACTGTACAATGGCACTATGAAAACATCTATGTATAAATTAATCTCAAAGTGTTTAAACAATTAAACCAAGAGAGACCTCCCAACACCCTAGAGTTTAAAAAGTGTGTGTGCAAGAATGTGCTTGTGTGTTCATCCATTCATCCTTGAGGAAACACTGAATGAACAGAAGCTGTTGTATATGAGTGATGGAAAGCTTTAGATAGACTGCAGCTCATGACTTGAGCGCGCGCGCACACACACACACAGTCTGCCAATCACATTGACAGAGCTGTTTCCTCCCAACTGCTGGAAATGTCACAGGTCTCCTTTCTCTTCACACACATTTCGATCGTCTGCAGTCAAAGCTGTAAGGGCAGCAAATACAGCCATGCATTATGCATGTGTGCATAAACAGAGAGCTCACTGGATATTGACATGTATCGGAAACCCAAAATGAATACAAACCTCAATAAAAGACACCAAAACCAATGGAACTCATCACAAAGATGGTTTCTTTCCTTTTTTTTCTTTCCTGTCCTGTGAGGACCCTTTTTTGCTTTCATCTTAAGAGCCATGAGAAACAGGCATGTTAAATTAATGTTCAAGGTCTTGGATTTCAATGATTAAGAAAACTGCATTTTCAAAGGAAAAATGTCCATATCTAAATTCACGCAGAGGAGATGATAATGAAGAACACCATAAAAACCAATCATTGAAATATTATTAGATTTTAAAAACAACAATAATCCAGAATAATCAAAGTTTCCAAATTTGTTAATTAAAAAAAATTATTAATACATTTTATATGATTAATGATTAATAAATACCAGTAGGTAATAAAGTTGTTTTAAAAGTTTAACCATTACTTAATCTCATTAGTAAAAAAAATGATGGGCATGCTATAGAACCTCAGTCAGGTGAATCAACTTCTGATAAGTGAGCTCATTGTTCAAAACACATGGTGAGCTGGACAGAAGCCGCTATTGTACACAGCATGCTATAGTAGGAGGCCGGTGTGAGATGAAATGCCTCGGAGAGGAGGATGCTGGGAACTCTGGTCTCTCTCCAGCAGGTTGTTAACGGGCACAGTGGGGGGATCCACCAACAGAAAGACTGTGTCACGCTCTCACTCAACCCCACACAAACACAGCGGGTGAAGCCTCTTCTGATCTGTGAGAGAAACGCACTGCAAGACTCTCTGATCAAATTTTACAAACTACGATGAGTTCTGAGAGTCGTCCTTGTGCTTCACCACAAGCACTGACGCAGTGACTCAGTGTTATGACATGACTAAGTGTACATAGGCACTGGACTGATGGTACCAGGAGTGGGTTTGTGAGACTAACACTGCTTCGAGATTATCTGTTTCTTCAGAAATACCATTGAGTTCACAGAAAGCCCTGACTAAGCCGCAAGTTTGCAAACCTTTGAAGTTCAGATGGGATAAATATTTTCTGCATTTCACAGAGATACAATAGAATGAAAATTAGGGATAAACACATTGGTTTCAGCCAATACTTGCAGGGTTTTAAATGAGCTATCGGAGGCCTCTGTAATCTGAACATATTTTATCAGCCTTTCCCACAATTTAAACAGCATTTTCTTAAAAAAAAAAAAAAAGGAAGAAAAAGAAAGAGAATTTCAGAATTTCCATATTGATGCATGCCTAACTATACACTATAAAATGAATGACAACTATATAAAGTAAAGCTTTTTATGGTGACAACAGTGTTTCTACATCAACACCCCAGATATCTAAACACAGGCAGTGTCTGTTACTCATTATGCTTCACCTTGACTGGCTAAACTCCAGGATCCTTAAAAAAAAAATGTCTACAGCCAAATACAGATCTGTCAAGGATGGAGCCACACATAAAAAAAAAATGCAGCTGCCTTTAAATTTAGAGGACAGCTGATTCCTCGCACTTGCCCAAATATCATGGTTTACAAAGGACATTCTGCCTTAACGACAGAGCCCGGCGAAGCAACATAGCCCCTTTTAAGTGACCTAACCTTTTCATAAAATGTCAAGGAAAGACTAATAATCCAGTATAGCAGACTGAAAAAAGCCAGGAACCTTTGCCATGCTTTTACTGGGTCATCTTATCAAAACAGCACCAGCTTATTGATCATGGTAGGCAGAACCAAGCAGACAGGAGGGCAAAGGCTGAGTGAGAGCTAACAGCATGTTGTGAGGTGATAATAAACACTTATGTTTTCCACTTCTTGGTTCAAATTGACGTTAACAAGTTGAGAAGCACCGAAGAGTATACTCTTAAAACATCGGTTAAGAACAAACAGTCCAAAGAAGACCCTTTTACATTTGCTTTTATCTTTGGAGTCTGAAAACAGGTGGTTATTTAAAAGCTATATTCTATAGTCTCTGATTACAATGACAATTTATTCCTGTTATGGCAATGTTGAGTTTCCAACAGTCAACACTGCTATTATCAATGTTGAAAACAGTTGTGCTGCTTAAAGGTATAGTTAACACAAAAATGAACATTAGCTGAAAATTTGCTCACCATCAGTGTATGGGTGCCAACAGAATGAGAGTCCAAATAGCTGATAAATACACCATAATAATCTACAAGTAATCAACACACCCATAGTCCATCAAATCACATCCTATGAAGTAGAAAACTGCATGTTTGTAATAAACAAATTCATTGTTAAGAGTCTATTGGTGTAATGCTAAATTTTCCCAGATCTTTTCCGATAAAGAAACAAACCCATCTACATTTTGGATGATCTGATAGTGAGTAAATTTTCATTTTTTGGGTAAACAATTCCTTTTAAAAAAATGTGTGGAAACCGTGATTAGTGAATAAAACTTATTTGAAATAAAATGTTTTTTTTTTTTTATTTGATATCATCTTTGGACCCAAAACCATGAATAGGTGCTTAAAAGTTACTGTATATTCAGGGTCCCTGATTACAATGAAAACAGCAGATTCAGAGAAAGAAAACGCCCATTTATCTATATTAACAAAGACAACGACCCCATCCAACCATAAACATGGTTGTTTGTCATTATGCTGTGCCAAATAAAATGCAATTTACCACACACTCAGGTGCAATCTGCCCCGTACCTCGTGCCAACTGGAGTACGGCACTCATCTATACTAAATGCATCTTGAAATATGCTGATGTCAGCACAATACTTCCCACCGTCTGTCCTTGAGGAAGAGTCTCCAGGGAAGAACAGCCCTGATTGACGCATCTTGCGCTTAGTGAAATTATCTGTGATCAATTTGGCAGGAATCTATCTGCAGCCAGCACCTTCTCCACAGGGACCAGCAGGCAGGGTCTGGCAACCCAACCCATTTAGCTGATGAGACCAGTTTGACATGGCTTACCTGGGTTACAGTAAACATATTCAATCCTCATTCGTTCAGATTTGCCCTCTTTGGATGACATTGATTTTTTCGGTTCTACATTTAGCTCAGATTATGGGGTTAATGCATCGTTAATGACTTGAAAACGGAAATGTAGCGACTTCATCCCCTCCATCCATTCATTTATTCATTCGCTCATTAATCTCTTCCTCTTCACATCTCTATCTGTTATAAATAAATCCATTTATCACTTCAACCAAATGCATCAGTTAAAGCTGAAGGATGTAATTTCTGCACCACTAGTGGCAAAAAACAGAAATGCAGAAATAATGGCTACATACTTATCACCCTGTATTGTGCCGCAAAGTGGATTTCACAGACAATTCATCCATTTTAGTGAGATTACAAAACTTAATGTACTTAATGTAAGTGAATATCAACACATCACTTCACAGGAAGTGGTGAGTTTGACTAAAATAAACTCTGCGAAAGGCTTTTGATTACAATAATTAATCACAGTTTGCATGCAGTTGTTACAGGGGTATAAAGTGTACATACACTTTTTTTAAAAACAAACAATTAGGCTACTATTATAAAATCAGCAAGAAATATTTTTAAATAAATGCAGCACTTTTTAACTTCATATTCATCAAAGAAAACAAAACTCATGCTTTTCATTAAAAAAAACACATGCAGCAAAACTGTTTTCAACATTAATAAGAATAGAGATATTCCTTGAGCACCAAAACAGCATATTAAAATGATTTCTGAAGGATCATGTGACACTGAAGACTAAAATAATGATGCAGTTTTGCCATCACAGGAATAAATTATATAAAAAATGAATAAAAGCAATATTATTCACAATATTACTGTTAACATTTTTTGATGACATAAATGCAGCCTTTGTGTGAGTACAAGAGATTTAATTCCAAAACATAAAAAAATAAATAAAAACAATTGAATGGTAGTGTATAATTAATATAACTATACATTTATTTTCAAATTAAACAACAGATGTTTAGTACCCAATTTAGGCCTTTCAATGAAATGTTTCATGTTAATTAGATGTATAATGATAAATGACTAAAATTAAACTTTAAAACAATAACTCTTTTTAAATAATTTTCAAACCAACAACTCCCCCGTCTGCCATTGGTTGCCCAAACAGATAGCCCCACCCTAGACTCACCCCATTGGTTGAGATGGTCAGGATGGTCAAACGACCTACAAATAGTTGCCTCTTTATATTAAACTGTCATATGAAAAAGTAGACCCAGTTCAACTTTGGGAGAAAAAAAAAAACACACTTAACCTTGAACCTCCAATTCACTGAAGTTTTTTTCACCTTGCCCAGAACGCCAAGTTTTATTGCATTCGATTTATTTGAAGGTAAGATCATGTCCCTCGCTCTGTGAATAAGCGCTGGTTCACATCACTGAGAAAACATCCAGTTATTATTTAATTTTGAAATAACCCCGCTTCCCTCTCGTTTAAAGCATCTTGCTCTCTAATATTAAACCTATACCCATAGGGCTAAAGTTTCTATAAATATTCAAGTCCTCTTCCACAATTGGAAAACAAAAGCGATGAATCATAACTCATGCCTGTAATCTTGATTACATAAATTTAGTATCCTCAGTTCTCAGTGACATGAGGCCACTGGTGATTTTAAGCATTTCGGCCAAGTTGTCAGTGCCAGTCTAGCCAAGTACTAATTAATCCTAATGCTACAGTTTGCATGACTCACAAATTACACCCAGCAGCTTGTTTAAGAAGGTTCATTGATTAACAATAACGTGCATTCTCATTCACTCATTTTGTTAAACAAAGGGAAAAGATTCCCATCAAATGGGTCTGATTAGTTAATGCACAGTAATCACGCATGCAATTAAAGCTAAATTGTGTAATTTCAGCCCCACTGGAATCATCAAACAGAACTGTGAATTTAGTGATTCAATTTCGTTTTCAAATAGACTTCACACTCCTTGTGCCTGCTGTTATTTAGAAAAAAAAAACCTGTATTCTGAAAGACTTAGTATCTTTACATTGTACGCTGAACCCTGACCTCTAAAGATAAATGATTCTTCATGATATGAACCAGACATCATCATAAATGTTCGAACAAGTGTCTTCAATAGAACAACTTAATACTTTCAGTAATATGTTGTTTTGTGCTTCCACCTTCTGGTAGAATGGTGTAATTGTGGCAAAAAAAAAAAAAAAAAAAAAAAAAAAAGAATTTTATTTTCTAAATAAAAACCAAGTTTCTTGAGTGTCACATAATGTGAGCATTCTTTTGTTGATATGAGTTAAAATTAACATTTAATAACATTTAAATCCAAAGCAAAATTTAAAATAATCAAAACAACATCCTGAAATAGACCTCCCCTCTTAAACTATACTCCCACCCCGTATAAACCCACAGTGACAAAGTTCAAGCAAACAGCTAAGATTGTTGCTGAGAAGGGCTTTCCATTGTTTATATGGCTGGACTATTACTGATACTCAAAAACATCTTACGGTTTAGAAGTGCTTGTGCAAACAGGAAAGATAAATATTTAATCAATAGTGTCTGAGATTGGGCTGACCTAAAGGGAATTGGGAACATCAACTACAGGACCACAAAAAAAAAAAAAAAAAGTGGGGGAGTGGAGGGTGGAGAGTTTGTAGTTCTTACCAGCGGTTATTATCTGCACTGTCCATGGATGTTTGACCATCAGTGTCTGATAAGATCTCCAAAGGCCCGCCATGTGACAAAGTCTAAAAAAGACACAAGACCATGTGACAAAGTCTAAAAAAAGACATAGGACTATTGAAATTACTTGTCCGTAGTTATTGACAGATAAATGAACAAACTTTTTATTTTATTTTATTTATGCAACATCATTTTAGCAACAAATGCTAATCAATAGTTGATCCAAAACTAGTTACTGAATAACTAGATATTCTCTGATGTTCCGAAAAACAAACTCTTTTAATAAGATGCAGTAAAATCTTACAAGGTAGTTAAAATCGAGAGAACACCGGCTCATAGGAGTCATTCATTTTGAACTCGCATTGTACATTTTTGATTCATTAGAAGAATCGGTTCATAAGATTCATTCATTTGGAACTCACGCTTGTACATTTTTGATTCATTAGAAGAATCGGTTCATAAGAGTCATTTAGCGTTGAAGTGCATATTTTAAGATGTGGCGATTTGTAAAATCTCTGTCGAATTTTAAGAGGTTAAAGAGATAGCTCGCCTTAAGATTCTAGTCCCCACTGACTTGCATAGTGTTTTTCTCTCTCTCCATACTACGGAAGTCAATGGGGACCATTAGATGAACTATTCTGATTTTATAAGGTTCATTTGCACAGTGATGAAAGTCTCGCGCTTTGACTTAAAGGCACGTGAAGGTCGCGTGCCACAAATCATAATGAATTTCCAACTAATACGTTTTTACGTTTTACACAACCGGATAAGGACAATTCTGTTTCTCACAACGCAGACATAGAATAATGTGTAATCCACTATACATATTTATTTTCCTTTAATTAATCCAATTTGTCTCGTTGACGTCTCTGAAATACCCATAAAAAGCTTACGCAATTAACGTTACTTTATTTTATAACTCTTGCACAGTCAGTTTTAACCCGTACGGAGACTAAAGTTAGTCCTACCTTGTCACGCAGAGGTGATACAGTGCGTTAAAGAGATGTTGGCGTGGCTGAAATGAAAGCGGTATGACTGCTGCTTTCAAATACTCCAAAAACAAAAGAAGGAAAGTGACTTTCGAATATGTTACTTAAGTTTAAACTCATTCAGTCTTGTTTGTACTTTTATCCGGACACCCTGGGAGATGACAATTCATTTTACCCCTAAGTCAACAATATAACATGCTTGAGGTGGTGTGAAGCAACAAGCAAACGCTTCAAAGCCTAGCTGAATATTTTCAAAATAAAAGTCAAGGAAAACTCAAGGAATTCATTTAACTATTAGAATTTTTTAAAGAGGGTTTAAAACCTTAAATGAAAACAATAATTTGAATAATATAATTACCCCTATAAATTATTATGTGTACCTGGAATTAATTTAGAAAAATGAAGGGAAAAACTCTTTGGCTAGACTAATAACAACTGAATGGACATACACTTGTTACACTTACATTTTTGTAATGTTTAAAGGGAGAAAACAGAATTAAGACATACTTATGCACAAACATTTTTATTGTGCTATTTATACATACAGAAAAAAATTACAACAGTCCAGGTCAGTTTGAAGCTCATAAACCGATAATCTAAGTAAATCAGACATATACAGCAAAATAATTACAGTACACATCTCTGGAGAGAAAGAACTTAAATAAGAAAGATAAATATTTTCCCCTGATGATAATGACTATCTCTGCCAATGTAGTTCATTCTGAAATGCAGTACTGAGATTTGATTCAGAATTACAAATAATCAGGCAATAAAATAAATTAAAAAAAAATCACTCTACGAAAATAAAAACAAAAATATCAGTTCCAATTATAAAACAAACATACAAAGAAAAATAAGACAAATATTTCAATTTCATTATTTTATTTTGTCAAGTGGGATCAAATAGACAGTATTTACTTTAAAATGAATGCCATTGAAATACTGTGCAAACTCCCCTTTAGTTGAGAATGTAGTCAAATTGTTTGTTTCCATAAATTTAAGGGCATCTCAGGTCACCGTATGCACATTTTGGCACAATTACTTTGATCAGGTTTATTAAAAAATTCCATTAGATGACAAGTAACAGTAGAAGTTCAGAAGCGCATGTTTTGCTCTCTTTTTTGGTTTAATTTCTGCTAAAAGTCCTCCAAAATGTTCTTCAATAATTGTTTCTCAACTTTTGTTATTACAAATTAATCTGTCATTGCCTCTCCTCAATCAGGCGTGGCAAATAAACAAATTAAAAATAAATATACCTCATCTACATTTTAAAATTCATTTTAAAAAAAGTACATAACAAAACTATAAAACTGACTTTGTTCCCTCAATGGCACTGTAGTGCTAAATATTAAAACCATTGATGAGGAAAATTATTCATTTGGAATTAAAACTGAATTTTCTATTAACTAATACCTTTTCAATATTTCATGAATTGTCCACATTTTTACACACTCGCACACAAACACTATGAAGTAGACTGATATATTGATTGGCACTTCAAATCTTGCATCAGCTTCAAAACACCAATCAATTGGGGAAAAAAAGCCAAAACAACAAAGTAAATGTAGACTTAACAACAGATGTATTGTTTATGAGCAGAATTGCAGCATTGTAGTAAAAAATGTTTGCCCCAATTCCTATTTTGTGCTTGGGCTTCCATTAATGGTAGTAACATTTATGCAAAGCTGCTATTAGCAAGGCTGCGATATTAAAAGCAGGTTATATTGAAGCAGGCATATGGAAATGTTTCTTTTACTTCGTATAAGATGTCAATTTGGTCAAGCACTTCAAATGCACATGTAAGCTATATATGATATACAAAGCAAAATAAGTACAGACGACATGAAATCAGCTTACAAACACTGAGTTTGTGCTGTGTTTGCAATCAATTACATATACTGTGTGTTTTATACAGTATAAACTGTATACACATACTAATAAAAAAACAGTACAAGGTAGATTGGTAGTATGCCATTGTAAACACACCCATGAAGCAACTGTGATGTGCCCTTGTTATTCCACTCGTATCAGTTCAAGTATTAATGAAACATCCTCAAATTGTGATGGTCATGTGGGCATTTTAAGGAAAGCTAATGAGCAGTAAATCTCCAGTGTTTGGGGGTCCGTTGATGCTTTGACCTGTATTAAGCATGGGCTAATTTGTAGCATGTAGTATTGCAAGGATCGACAGCAAGAGGTGGCTAAGGTGTATGCTTATATAGGGCAGGGAAATGGGTCCACAATCATATGAGACTAAGTGCTTAAATGTTCCCTTCTCTAATATATGCAGATATATTCGCTCACATAGGTCTTGATGAAATTCAGTAGTCCATCCCCTCATCGCTTTCATACCAGTCTGAAGGAGCATCAGTCCCAAAGTAACGGTCCCCAAAATTACCTGCAAAACAATTGTAATTACGATATATTTGGGGGAGTCCATTTTTTCTATATTTTTGTTAATGGGACAATTGAGTGAGAAGTGAGAAACTGCTGAAACTCACACTCAGGCCCATCCAAGACACAGATGAGTTTGCTTCTTCATCAAAACAGAATTGGAGAAATGAAGCATTACATCACTTGCTGACAAATGGATGTTCTGCAGTGAATGGGTGCCGTCAGAATTAGAGTTCATAATCAACAAGTAATCCACATGGATCCAGTTCATCAATTTTAACTGCTTCCAGCAAAAGTACAAATCCTCTATTCTGCTTTCAGCCCAAAACAGTTTGAAATATGTTGGTGGATATTGATGTGAGACTTTTCGGAGATCATTTGTGGATTATTGTGATGTTTTTATCAGCTGTTTGGACTTTTGAAGGCATCTATTCAGTGCAGAGAATTCAGTGATGAGCAATGCAAAAATTTTCCAAATCAGTTCTGATAAAGAAACAAACTCATCTAAATCTTAGATGGTCTAAGGTCACAGGAATTTCATATTTTTGTGAACGATTTCTTTAACCTGCTCTTACCAATCCCTGGAATGATGTGAAACTCATCGTTGACATTTTTGTCCACGGCAGTGGTGATGATGCGCACTTTGGGAAAGGCGTAGGCCACTGAGTGGACACCCATCTCTGCCATGAGCAGAGAGAGCAGGAAGATCTTATCCTCCTGGACATCATGATCCTGGAACAGATGAGTTTGTGAATCACCCTGATTTAAACCTGACTGAGCACTGACTAATTTAGTTATCAAGTACAGGAAAAACATTGTACATAAGACAATCTATCTAATATATAATGTATATCACCGAGTTAGAGTGGTGTATGTAATGTAATGAAACATTTTTGGAATAAATGAATAATTTTGTATTTAATGTTAATGTAATATAATATAAAGAGTTTAAATTTAATAAACACCAGGAGGAACCATAAAGTGCAATAGATCTATATATTTCCAAGTAGCCATGTTGTTAACAGATAGAAGTACTGAACCAAGGCCAGACAGACACCCATATCCTAAGTGAACTTTGCTTCCAAAAAAGGGAGCAATTTGGTTAGGATTGTTGTTTTTTTCATATACAAGAGAGGTCAAAGATCATGTAGAAATGTGATTGTGTTTGGGTGTTTGTTGAAACAGATCAGATCAGGCTGACATCTATCACTCACATTAAAGATTCAGCATAGTGAGATGTTGACATTTAGTCTACACCTTTTAAAAGGATCCAAAATCTACTCCACAATGGCCAGGAAGTATAAATGTTTCTGTGCACAATTGGGAAATTTACTTCAAATTAAATAAATAGGATCTGTCTGCTGAGGTGCCTTACAAGCAAGACTCTGACAGCCATGAGAGCTGCCGCTCCTGTAGAGACAGTGCTGTCCATCAGGATAACGTAGTCCTCACTGATGTCCTTGGGCAAACGGAGGTAATGGAGCTGAGGAGGAAATTAGACCATAAGACATTCATAAACTAAGCAATGATTTATGTGACATTACTGTGCAGAAAACACTAAACTTCTAAAACAAAAACAGACATAAACAACCTTAATGTAAACAAGGACATCAAAGGAACTTTGAGATGAAAGAAATGCAAATGAAAACACTACAGCTGAGTATGAGTGAGATACATATATATATATATATGAGAGAGAGAGAGAGAGATTAATTATTAATAATTTTACTGATATAAAAATGTATCATTAAATATATATTTTTCGTACAGTTATTTGAATTTGTATAACAAATTATATAAATCACCAGAGTGCATATAAATAAATATAATGGTTTCTTTCTTACTAAACTTATTAAAATGACAAATTAAAAAGCAGGGTCCTTCAGGAAATTGTTTTGTGATGCAAACAATAGTGAAAAAAAAAAAAAATCAAATTTCTGTAAATTAATAAAACTCATGTCATTTTATAGTCGCCAGTGAAATGGTACAAAATACAAGAAATATATTTATTTTAACACCAAGTCATAAACCATGTTATTTTTGCTGAAAAACAAAACAACTATAAGCATACTACTAAAACATAATATTAAGAAAAACTGATCAATGATAAACATAACCAATTAATTAATGACAGAAATCCTGTCTGGCACCCCAGCATAAAAGAAAACAACCCAAAACAAAGAGAGTGTGAAAACATTACAAACTGCAAAAACGGAAAATATTAAAATAAAAGCTAAATAAAAAATTTGAATAGACTCTATAATAGTACATACAGCTGAACAACATACATAAAGTGAATATACAGCTAGAGGGAGCTGTATGCAATCCTCAAACAAATACCTGCAAACTGACATCCATCAGCACAGAGCTGTTGAGTTTATCATGTACATCATGACACATGTTATATGTCAGGTGAGAAGAGGCACAGATCCTAAATCTGGCCAAGCACAGCGGTGAAACGGACCGTGACCTGACAATTATGCAACGAGTAAATCATGCGTTCCGTCTCACCAAGGCTGAGAACACAAGGACACATGACAAAACGGACAACTTATGGATCAGGGCTTGTTTATAGATGTGTCTGTCAGTTGGATGGGTGAAGATGTGATACCTCGGGCTCTCCTGTGTCATGATTAGTCTGAATAAGGATCTTTCCGAGCCGAATGTCCTTACAAACAGCCATCAAGGCCTGTTCCATGGTCTCTCCTGCCCGTAGAATGGACACACCAGTAATCTATCAAACGAACAAACAAGAAGCACAGTTGTAAAGTCCTGCTGTACAGATAACTATGGAAATGTATATATATATATATATATATATATATATATATATATATATATATATATATATATATATATATATATATATCACTAATTAGACATTTTTTCTCACAATTTTGAATTTATATTTCACATTTCAAACTTTTTTTCTCAGAAAAAGGGGATACACATTTTTTTGTGAGACAAATGTTACCTATTTTGTGGCAGAAAGAAAAAATCTGAATTGTGAGATGTAAATAGGGCTGTGCCAAAAATCGAATGCGATTTTCATGCGCATCTCATCAGCAAAGATGCTCCTGTAATTAGAAGTATATCTCCAGCATGTGCGTTCAGATTAAGGTTGCCAGGTTTTCACAACAAATCCTGCCCGGTTGTTTCTTAAAACTAGTCCAAAACTAGCCCAATCGCGTTTCCGGGAGGTTCCCCGATAAAAATTGCTTCCCGGGGTTAAAATATAAATTTTTTGGAAGGGTTGCCCGGGTAAAATTCGCATTTTAGGGGCTAAATATCACGTTATTGGTATTGGGGTTGCTTCGAAACGCGGACATGAAAAACAACCACAGACTTGGCAACACTGGTTCAGGTGGAGCGGCAGTTACTACACAGAGCCGTAGTCTACCGACAACTAACACAAAATCGTTTTCAAAATCGACAAAGAATCGCCTGCGATTTTAACATCGATTTTGTGTAGATTGTCAGTGAATTACGGCTCGGTGTAGTAAATGCCACCAGTGTTGCCAAGTCTGTGGTTGTTTTTCATGTCCGCAGATCAAAGCGACCCCAATACAAATAATGTGATATTTAGCCCCTAAAATGCGAATTTTACCAAGGCAACCCTGCTAAAAAACGTATGTTTTAACCCCGGGAAGCAATTTTTATCGGGGAACCTCCCGGAAACGCGATTGGGTAGTTTTGGACTAGTTTTGAGAAGCAACTGTTGTGAAAACCTGGCAACCCTGATCTGTACACACGTGCTGGAGATATACTTCTAATAAAAGGAGCGTCCTTACCGATGAGATTTGCATGAAAATCGCATTCGATTTTTTGCACAGCCCTAGACGTAAACTTGGAATTTGTGAAAAAAATCTGAATTCTGCATTTGTAGAACTGCGCGAAAAAAGTCTGAATAGTATTTCCTTTTTTATTTTTTTATTTTTTTTGTGGTTAATACAGGCTCACGTAGAAAGACAACTCATTTGACATTATTCACAAAAGCATGAAACACATTTTAATCTTCCAATAAACAAACCCTTTTCCCACTCAGCCTCTTCCCTTCATATACGGTTCCTTGAGGAGTTTCAACAGACACCGGCTAAAAGAGAAGACCAAATAAGAATCAGTGATCAATTATTATTATTATTATTATTTTTTAAACTAAAATTACATAAAACAAGTGCTATAATCTTGAATGAAGACTTGCTTCACTTCACATCATAAAAATTTAATTTGTCCATGGGGGTGCTGCCTACACTCGTATGTATCACCAATGTATGACCAATAACCAGAGCTCATAATATCAAAAAAATGTTGAAAAAAATCATAGTTGGTCATTAATGGCGGTCCACTCACCTTCAGCGGCAGAAAGGACAGGGCGTGCTCTATGAGAAGCCTCATTAATCTCTTTGAATAGAAAATAAATTCATCTCGACTGGTTTCTTTATTCCTGAGGGCACAGGGGACACAGTCAATAATACACAACGGAGATGATGTGTGTTTTGGAACTGTGTATGATACTGTGTACAGAAACCACTTCTGAGAGTTTAGATACAGTCAGAAAATCCTTATTATATTTTAATTAAGTATATTTAAGTATAAAAAAATTGCATTTGTTTAAAGAACTTTACGGTAACTTTTAATCAGTTAAATGCATCATTGCTGAATAAAAGTATTATATACTTTTGAAAGACAGATCAAATCAATCAGTAAAATTTTACATAAAACTTTTAAAACACCAAGTGTGTGTTTGTGTGGTACTTAAGTATTCATAACAACAGTCATTACTCACGTCATCAGCATCAAATTATCCTTCAGAAATAAGTCTAATATGCTGATACTCCTTATTATCAAAGTTAAAAACAGCTGCTTAATATTTTGTTTGATCAGTTTAATGTGTCCTTGCTGAATAAATTTATTTCTTTATACGGTAGTGCTTGTTTTTTTTTTTCAGTTTTGAAGTGTTCATAACAGCAGTGAGGTCATACCTGATAATAGTGTGCATTCCTCGGACCTGTGGGGTGCTCTCCATGACACTCAGGGTCTTGGGTAAAGGTTGACCCTGATGGGCAGATGCCAGGGCTGATCTATATCCCACACAGACATCAAACGTAAACATTCCACAAGTTGCACACAAGCAAACAAAACCAAACTTTTTGTTAATGGAAAATAGACAAATATAACAATATTTGACTTTTTCCCAGTGTGAATATGGTTTGTAGAGCTGATGTGAGTTTGAAGTGTTATGGTAGCAGGTCAAGGTAAAGTCAAGGCCCTTTCACTTCAAGTCAGGATTTCCATTATCAATACATTTTCAAATAAAACAATTGCATAATTACTCAAAGACCAGTTTTACCCCAAAAACAAACCTCACTGACCAATAAGACATTGACTTGGGCTATGTGTTGACAACCTTTTAATATCATAGGTTTCTACATACAAGTGTGTGCATCATCAGACTTGGTGTGAACAGGCCTTTAAATTAGAAGTAGACAGAAAGTGAGGGTTTTGCAACCAAAGATTTGATGCATAGGAATTAGAGAAAAAAAACACACACGTAAAGGCAGGATTTTCATGATTCTTTTTCACATTGTAAAAAAAGTATTTCTGCATATCACAGAAGAAAGAAAAATATTTCTTTACTTCAGGCAAAAATACTTCAGGCAGAGTAAATGACAGTTCTAATTTTAGGTTAAACCATTTCTTTAAACAGTGAAATAATATGATATTAAATAAAACCAACAAGATGTTAATGGACAGCCATCACTGCTCTCTACAGTATACGACCTACATTACTGACTGATTTGAGACAGTTAATATGCGGCAGCTAAATTTCCTTCATTGTGGCTTCAGCTTTAGCAAACGTCAGCTCACAATCCCATACAGAAAGACACGGTGTCCTAACCAGTGTGACGCGACAAGAGCTTTGTCTCCACTAAACACAAAACCGCTCCTCAGCATTACATGACGAAAACCAATAAGATACGAACAGGGATTTTGGACCAATTGGATTTCTACCTATGCAAGGCCAAAAAAATTAAAACCAAGTAGTGGACAAAATGTCTTGTCACTTTTCAGAGGAAATGATGGTTAGGACACTGTGATGGATTTATAAACTCATTCTGAAAGTTAAACATACACAAGCTTAAACGTTTTTTCAAACAGTAATACTAGTAAAAAAAAAAATTCTAAAAGAGCAGAACAGGTTTTATCAAGTAAGGAAGGATTGCAGAGGATGGATCCAAGAAAACAAAATAAAAAAAAAAAAAAAAGAGGATGCAAGAATTTATCCTCACATATCCCAGCGGAGTTTCCTCTGAAGAAGGAATAAATGTTCATTGGGAGACATTGATGACGAGACAGAGAAAAGAGAGAGGGAGGGGGAGAAAAGAACACGACCTGATTAAAGTCTATACAGAACGGACGGACACATCACAGCCAGGATGAGCTCAGGTCTGGGTCGTATATCAGTGGTTTTCAGCTGAGGTGCTGTTGCCAGTCTAAAATGATAAAATGACAACAGATGTCTCAAATCAGAGACCCTAATATGCATTATCAGAGGATTTCACAGTATCTGAAGAGCAAAACCACTGAAATAGGCCCATGACTGTGTTGGCAACAGCTTCAAAATAACACAGTGGAGGTGGAGACAAAAGATACACAGTGAAGCTATGGTGGGGGGTTTTTTGGCTCGCAAAGCTTATTTATAAATATATTCTGTCTTCATATCAATTTCACGCAACTCATTCAAGTCATTAATACACTGTCCATTTAAATGTTTTGCTTTGTAGATAATTTTGGCCAAAATATTAACGTTGAAATTGAAAAAAGCACTACCGTTTAAATAATGCAAATTAAATGTGCGCGGGGCTCTGCATCCATTTATACTTGAGCCTTTACATTCAATGTGTTTAATATAGACCATAGTCAGAGATATGCTTTTTTTTTTTTTTTTTTTTTCTTTTGTCTCCATTTGCATCTCTGCAGGTTTGGGGAAAAGAAAGAAGAGAGAAAGCATAGCTTTAAAGAATGAAGGAAAAAGAGATGGAAGGAAATGAGGGGAAAAGCAGTCATACCTCACTGTGATTTCACGCTGGATGGTTAGAGCAATCGGTTGAGGGTTTAGCAAGTATTTCATTGCAAACACACATAGGAGGAGAGAAATAAAAAAAGAAAAGAAAAAAAGACAAACTCATGAAATGAGATATTCACTCAGAAAAGCCATTCCAAACAGTCAGCCCTCACCCTCTCCATGGTATGCTGGGAAAATAATTCATGCCACTGTCAGCTACTCTTACTCCCTATATTTAACCTGATATAATCACATTCTTGCAGTTTTACACAAGATACATTTCCTCTTTATCAGTGTCACTGTATAGCTGTAGAGTCATGGGGTTGTTCAGATACCACATATATAGGCACTAAATTTTACATTGTAATAAATTTTACATTGCTTTTGTCGCACCAGGTTATTTTTTTTTTTATATATAAACAGGGGGAGGTGATTCTTTAATAAAGAAATAAAAAGAAGTGTTTGAATTAGGGAAAATCTTTTGAATTAATAAATAAATAAATTGAATATATTATTAAAGTACCGTAATACAGTTATTATTTATATAATAATAATTTATGTAATATGTATGTGTGGTTACACTCACCATTTGATATTTTAAATAAGAAAATAATATAGATAGCTTTATACATTGGTCAGTAATTATCATTTCATTAATTTAATCAATTTCTTAAACCAAGTTCCAATGTAATGGCTGCTACCTAATCTGTCATGTTAGCAAGTTGATTTATATTTTTTCTCTTATGAAGCAAAATATTTTAATACCATCATATCCATCACACACAACACTGAAAACCCACGTCACACATTACACAAAACAAAATGTAAAAAGTGCTCCTAATTGAGGAAACATTGTAAAACTTTAAAAAAAATTTTTTTTTTACATTTGCAGTACTTTGAAAGTTTTTCAGTTAAAGTAGTCACTGTACCTAACACAGAATATCTTTCAAATCTGACCTCTATGATGAGAAACCCAATGCGGTCCTGTGTCTTTAAAGCATGATATCTTCTGCACAAAAGCACATGGTTCATTAGTTCTAAAGATCATTCCTCATTGTGACTGATCGAGTAAAAAACTGAAAATCATTTCCCACCTCAGGATAATTCATGACTTTATTCAGCCCGCCAGGCACAGAAAACGATTACATTTCAAAGAGGCACTAAACCCTTTTTGTGGAATACATCTGCAATGCATGCACATGAACGTCACTCAGACTTAGCCAACAGTCAAAAGGCTAGTCACTATTTTTTGGTATGAAAAGCCCACAGATGCAATCAATTCCCAAAGGAAATGTCATTATTTTTAATCTTATTTTATATTGTGCCAGAAATTATATTTGCAAATTAATTTTACAATTCTATAAAGGAAAAGACGGACTATAAAATTAATATATCAAGATTACAGGCCTTGCCTTTTCTTGTTTGAACCAATGCACATAATATTTCTAACAAAATTTTGTCAAATATAGAGTATGACCACCAGAGGGCATACTACACTTATACCATGGCATGGGCTTCATATGCACACGCATGCAACATCTGTGCGAGTATTAAGAGCATGTGGATCATCTAGCAGGGATACAACATGCATCTTGGCCATTCTCAGCACTTCATTATACACAGACCAACTAATCATTCTCACTCGGTCAAACAGATGAGAATGAGGAGACATTTTTATTACATTACCTTTTCCAGCTGACTGTGAACATGTTGAACAATCAGATCCAAGGCTACGAAGTTTTCTCCACCTGGAGAAACAACGGAAGGGGACTGTTATAATAAAGCATATAATAATCTGAAAATAGAGAGCTTTCAGAGTAACTGTTTACTGCTGAACCAGCATTAAGGGCTATTACAACTGTATAATGTCTCCGTTATATATACAGAACTTAAAAATAAAAAATAAAATAAAAAATAAAATCAAGATGAAATATTTTTATATAATCTATTAATTAAATTTCTTAATATAAACATTGCTTAACACCATAAAAGACAGACAGTCTGGTAAAATATACTTAATAGTCTGATATCTCACAAAATGTTTGGCACCATTTTCCAACTTCACATACCTCTTGGGACCACAATATCTGCAACTTGCACAGTGGGTTCGATGTACTGCTCAAACGCCGGCTTGACAAATTTGTTGTACTGTTTAATGACGCCTGCAATGTCACGCCCTCGATTCGTGATGTCCCTCTTTAAGCGCCTGACTAGCCGGATGTCTGAGTCTGTGTCTACAAACACCTTCATGTCTAGGAGCTGAAGGACACACAGAAACAGAAATACATACAACAAAACGTCAAACAAACTGACAACGTGTGATAGACAAACACAAAAAGTGTACATTAGAGCTGCAACAAACAACTCTTTTAATAATGACAATGCCAAATTGCAACCAAGTCACATTCAAATATGTGCAATCTGGTGCATTTTGAAGGGTTTAATATAAAGTTGCTTATTATAACTTGCGCACACATTTTTCTGCTGCAGTTCTTTTGTGGTTTCTGGAACTTTTTAAAACATCCATATTTATGGTTGTATTAAATAGTTTAAAAGTGACAGTAAAGACATTTATAATGTTACAAAAAAATTCAACTTAAAATAAATGCAGTTTTTTTCTTCCTTATATGAATCCAAAAAGCTAGGGGAAAAAATCTATCACTGTTTCCAATAAATAACGTTTCTTGAGTAGCAAATCAACATATCAGAATGACTTCTGTAGGATCACATGACACTGAAGACTAAAGTAATGACGCTGTAAAATTAAGATTTGCCATCATAGGAATAAGTTACATTTGTAAACATTAAAACAGAAAATTAATATTTTAAAATGCAATATTTCACAATTTTACTGTTTTATACTGCATTTATAGCCCCAAACTTTAGAAAAGTAGTGTAGTTCTTCATCTAGAATTTGCTGCTTAACTACAATATTTTTTGGCGGGAGAAAAACTTTAACAGAAGCATATACCATTGATTAATAACCCTCATTATTCTCCAGCCCAAAGTGATACTGTCTCTCCTCGACGGTTTGGTTCCTGTTACTGAGAACACGTATCAGAGCATTCAAAACGATAGGATAGTGAATGGATAGGACATTAAAAAAAAAGCTGCTCAGTAAAGAGGAAGTCAGGATCAATCAAAGCAATGTAGTGCAGCGTGACGCCAACTAGCCAAGATGTACCGCTGGTGCTGACACTGACGCTGAAAATGGATATCATTCAGTGAGCCCACATGATATGGCTAAGGCATTACATTTCAGGGTAACCATAAACAATCCAACACCCTTAAACAGCAGTGCCAGCAGCCCTGCCAATACGAGGCATAACTTATAAGACTTTGTGTGCAGCCGTGCAAGAAACACACATGAATGGGGTGAAAGGTCAAGTGTATATCAACTTTTAAAGGACAGGAATACATTGCTCACTCTTCCTGAAATTAAAACGGAGGTGAGCTGTCACTGTATTCACAAAGACCTGCAATGAGAGTGTGAAACTGAAAACCATCATCCATTCATTAGCCGAATCTACCGTTTTAGTTTCATTCGTTCTGCGGCACAACTGTTGCGCGCTACTTGTAAATCACATCAGGATGAACTGCTTTGCCAATGTGTACACAATAACCCCCATTTTAATTTGTATAGATTTCCAGACACCTCGCGCAGGGAAGAATCGAAACTCGGCAATGGGAACCGTCAACGCAGGCGTAGATAAACACCGCCTATTCACTTCCTGTGACTGCTCTTCACCTTCATCATTAGAGAGAGAGAAGAATCAGTCATCTTCATTGTGTGAGGAAAACAACAGGGCGCAGGAGGAAAAGAACACAGGGAGAAGCCGTTTCGATAGGACCAGGCTTTAAGAACAAGATTTTACATATCTATTCTTCATCCAGAGATTGATTTTCTTATCTTAAATGATAGAAGAGACAACTAGAACTCATTATCTAGCTAAATATTAACTAGTATTCATGTATATGAGCGAGACAGAGATGCTATAGTAGAGGTCGGATTTTGGGGAATGAGATCCATTACCAAGCAGCAGAGACAAACCAGGCTATGAGAAATTTCCAGGATCATTTCCCTGAATATTCAAAAGAAAAAAATAAGAACTTACAATTTAAACATGATAATGAAGACTTCTTTTAAAATATTTTTGCATTACAATTTTAGAATATATATAGAAAGAAATGGGGTTAATAAAGAAAATAATACTTTCATTCAAGAAATTTTTAACGAATCAATCTCATGATGGAAATACAGTAATAAAAACATCACAATCAGACAATTTTGAAATCAGCATAAAGAGAACATCAAAAACCATCATGCATACTTCACTTTTTTTTTTTTTATTCCCTATTTTTTGTAAGGTTTGCCATAATAATAGACTACTGAGACCTGTTTTTTTTTTTTTACACTTTTCTTTAATCTAGACACAGAAGAACACAGCCATCTGGATTTCAGCAATGCATTATTTTATTTTACTTCCTGTCATTACAAATCTATCTTTCTTTTCATTTGACCTTATCTTTTACACCTCCATTTATCCCTCTCTGCTTTATGACTCCCATGATGCTCTTCTATATCTCAGGCTATGAAGCTTTCCATTATTCTTCCTCTCTTTCTCTTTTACTGAAAGCCCTTTGTGATATTATAAACCCCGGTTAAAGGTGATAGCGGAGAATTATATAATGTCCAGTGTGACAAGTTTAATATGTGAGGCTTACCTTTAAAAGCTCCTTGTTGGCAAAAGCCAAGATTCCCTCAAATATCACAACGTTGGCCCCATAGACAGTTTTCTGAAGAGAGGAACACAAACCAGGAAAAAGAAAAACAATGTGATGTTACAATCTAATCTAAAATTAAATAATTAATTATCAGAAAAGTTAAAATGCATTAATGAAATAGTCAATTAATTATAGCATAAAGAATTCATTTCTGTAAAAAGATTACACAAAAATAAATGTACACAAAGTGCCCAAATGCCTTATACTATTTTCCACTTTAAATATGGTGTTAATAAACGGAGGCAGTGTAGGGGAAGAGACTGTGGAAGTGTGTGGTGATGAATTTCCTCCATGCTCCCCTGCTTCAGAATGAAGGGAACCCTGATGGTGTCATGATCCCATTAAGACAGATGCACTTCCTGTCAATGGCCATTCATTCGGTATTGATCAGCAGCACGAGTGTCCTGCATACGCCTCAGAGCCTGAGATCTCCCTTTATCGCTCATTAGCATTACAATCCATTTAAATACAGAGGAAGATCTTCGCCACCTTAATTTTTAGGAAGATAATAAAAGCAGTGCAGCTCCTAAAGAATCATAAATACCAAGTCTAAAGTAACTGTAGTTACTGCTACTGCTTTACTTCAGGAATGAAATTATAAAGAATAAAAACGGCCATAAACATTGTTCTCAGTTAACAATGCAAGAGTGTAATCTGACAGCTTTGTTTAAGAAATGTACACATAATACAAAGTATTTTTTTTTATTAAAATGTTAGAAAAAAAATAACAAAAATGTTTTAGATTTGCTTTGTAAGAGTGTTGGGTTTTGGAGTTAAATTATAGAGGGAAGTCGTAATTCGGAAGGCCTAATGGTTAGAGGGTTGGACTCCCTATCAAAGGGTTATGAGTTCTAGTCTCGGGCCAGACGGAATTGTGGGTGGGGGTAGTGCATGAACAGCTATCTCTCCACCTTCAATACCACGACTTAGGTGCCCTTGAGCAAGGCATCGAACCCCCAACTGCTCCCCGGGCGCCGCAGCATAAATGGCTGCCCACTGCTCTGGGTGTGTGCTCACAGTGTGTGTGTGTCTGTTCACTGCTCTGTGTGTGTGCATTTCGGATGGGTTAAATGCAGAGCACAAATTCTGAGTATGGGTCACCATACTTGGCTGAATGTCACTTTCACATAGAATGTCTATAAAGAGATAACTATATAAGAATCAGATTAAGAAAGTAAATCTAACATTAATTTACAGTAAAAAAGGTTAAATGTTCTCAATTTCTCAATTATATTAAATTTAACAAACCGTAATTACATTGCTGCATCACATTTAAAGCTAAAGTAGGGCACATTTTATTGTACAGTTGCCTTGTTACAGTGTAAAGTAATGAGTAATTTTAATTAACAACATGAACTTAGCATAGGGTTAGGGTTAGTTGCATGTACTGTAATTATGAAGTGAAGTGACATTCAGCCAAGTATGGTGACCCATACTCAGAATTTGTGCTCTGCATTTAACCCATCCGAAATGCACACACACAGAGCAGTGAACACACACACACACACTGAGTCAAATTTCTGACTCGGTGTGCAATGACATTTACTGTTAAGTATTTTTATATGCTAAAAACAAACAACCGTAAGTAAACTTTTTTTTAGGTTTATTTTCCCTGAGACTCAATACTTAGAGCATCCAAACTATTTTTGCAGTTTTGCTTGGCAAAGCTAGGGATGCAGAAACTACATAGCTTTATTCTGGAGGAGAAAACAAGGTAGTAAGCCATCTATACAAGCTCATGCATACTAACCAGACAATCACACACATGCTTACCCACTCCTTGCGACGACTGTGACTGGTGAAGTCGTACACTGGCACTTTAATGCTTTTGCCCTTTTTCAGTTTTCTCAACACAGTTACCAGCAGTTCAAAATCAAAGGCATCGGGATGATCAAAGTTGTACTCGTTTCTTGCCGCCAACTCCTGCTCCTCTTTACTCAAAACCTGCAAAACAGGAAGAAAATAAGATTACAGTGAAGATTACACTTTTTCAGTAGTGAAATGCTTTTCCAGAAATGTTAAGGTTGGCATTAACAAAAAAGGGAACTTTTCAATAAAAGTCCCCTGTAGACTTTCCGCCATGGAGAGAAACAGACTGACTGATTGAACCACTTAATTAGACCACTAATAAGCTGGAGGATATGAAATTATATCAAATAAGGATTAATGAGTAGATCCTACAGGGTTTCAGCTCATCCAACAGGGGCAAGAGCAATTGATATTAATGCTTCAATAGTTTCAACACATGAAGAAGTTTCATTTGAAGTACTTTAATGGTACAGTGGTCTGCAAATACAACTAGGAGTACTGGAGCAATAATACCACCGATGAAACAAGTTCAAAGCAGATGTATTCAGGCTGGGTCTTCTTTAACTCAGTTGTGAAGTACCTTGTAGAAAGAGTCCATAGAGAGCAGGACAACCCAAGGAACATCGAGAGCCTCTATGATCTTATTGGCCACGGTGGTTTTCCCAGAGGCACTTCCTCCACACAGACCTGCAGGACACAACAGAAGCTGCAGCTTGTTCAAATGCACAAAAAGTCAATATTTGCAAACTTCTATTTTCACAACAAACATAATTTAGCTGCTATGTTAAAATAACATTTGAAAGTTTAAGAAATGTACACATAAGACAAAGTATTTTTTTTTATTAAAATGTAAGAAAAAAATAACAAAAAGGTTTTAGATTTGATTTACATTGTGATTTACCATATTACTTCAGAACCACTGAATAATATGATAATATAATATGATGTAATAAATTACCAGAATCTGTTCAATCAAAATATACCCACAAAAAGCATTGGATCAATGCATTAATTATGACAGACATACAGATATAATTAACAAACTTGAATTTAGTTATGAATTTTATCAAGGTAACGTTTTCATTAAAAAGTGACTGTTAAGTAAATCCCCAAAAATGTATGGAAAAAAGAGCCACTCACTCAAAATATTATAATAGAATATTCTACTATAATAAATAAAGATCATATATAAGGTTAAAAAATAATTTTTAATCTTAAACATAATAGGGGAAGGGGATAGCTCCAAAAATAAAAAGTCTACTCAGAAAAAAATAAACTGATTATACAACTCGTCTGACTGTAAAGTCAGTCATGCGAGACATTATGCTGACCACTACATTTTCAGATAATAAAGTGTGAGGTATCACATAGGTTTCCAGAATAAAAGTCTATTATTAAGAAAACACCATATAAAATAAGATACGCCACCAGTGGGAACAACAAAAGGCTTCTTGTTGTTATATGGACTACAGTCACTTAAAGCTGCTTCAATGTTGTTACGTCCTCTATCGCCTCTCTGTTCATCTGACCTTTGTTAAAGGAAGATCATTCCACTTGGGTGGATTTATTAGTTTCTCTCTAAAAGAGCAAGCAGGGACGACAGCCACACCACACTTTTTTTTTTTTTTACAGGAATAATTGACTGGAGCACATCCAAGTGTGAAATTGTAACCCATAGGACAGGCTCTGTGTGAGTAATGGATTGCATACTAATGACCTCAGAGCTCAGTCCTGACAGAACTCATCTTCTCACACACGACAAAAGAGTAAGGCATTCGATACTAAAAGTTTCACAAAATATTTCAACCTTTGTTTTAAGATATATAAACTACTGTTCAAAGTTTGGGATCACTATGATTTTTTTTTCCAAGAAATGTATACTTTTCTTTTGCATAATTTGTGATCAAACAGAAGTAATATGCATACATGTTGTACCTATTACAAAAGCTTCTTTAAAGGTGGTCCCAGTAACATTGTACCAGGGTGGACGTCCTGCGGTGTAGATTGTCCTCTTATTCGTCCTCAGAAGTGGAGGCTCTGTTTTGCTTTGGCTGGTGGTCCGTTTTCGTGGGGACAGCGAAGGGGTCAGGGGACATCTTTGTTTCATAAGGCCATCGAGAGAATCCTCGCCACTACCACAAAAAAATAAATAAATGCAGGTTGAACACAATAGAATTTGCTTAAAGAGCCACTGCCATTTAGGAAACATAATGTGCAAACATTTGTTCATGTCACACAAGCTCAATTAACATTCATCAATAACTGATCAGTTATCAATTAACATAGCGAAATGTAAGTTTGAGTGTCCATAGTGCCATCAGACATGCCTTTGAAATCATGAATGGCCCCATCTGACCCGAGCACAGTCATTACACACTGTTTCATAGAGAGCTTGAGGGAATCTGGGTCTTTATGATGCCCTCAGAAAGAGCTGCTCACATGATGCTTTCTGTTAGTGTGGTAGAGGGACTAAGACCTTTCTTTTTTATCCTGTCCAGGAAACCACTCATCTGCTCAGTCAAACCTGGAGCCTCATTTGAGTAAGGCTCTCATCACGTGGACACTGGACACTCACTGAGGCTAATGTATCATCAATGTAAAGTACAGTCCATTACACAATGACAGTGCTGAAAAGGTCAGGATGTTTGCTTTGACTTACAGACCAGGCTTACATGGATTAAGCATAGTTCACATGAAATAATATTGTTGGTGATGTGATGTGTTGTATAAAAGCTGATTTTTTTTTCAGCAGCCATTACTCAAGTCTTCAGAGTCACATGATCATTTTAATAATGCTGATTTAGTGCTCAATACAATATGTAAGGTTAAAAAAAAAATCATAATATTTTAAGATTTAATACATACACACGATATTGCCTAAAGTATTGGAAGACCCCCTTCTAATGAACAGGATTGACTCCTTTAGTAATTTCCAGGAGTGCAAATCTTAATGTTTAAGCATATAATGATATTCTAAGGAATTGTGCACTTCTAATTTTATAGCAACAGTTTGGACAGGCAAGGTTAAAAAAAAAGAGACGATTGATTTTAATTTAAATGAACTGTTTTAAATGCAGATCTTGAGCCAAAAACTTGCCACCAAACACCAATGACTTGTACATATGGGTACAGTCACATCAGACATTTCCAAAACTGTTGCTACAGAAATGGAAATACAATTTTTAAATACATTAATTATGTTTTCATCTTTATTGCCACAGTTTTGGAAGTAACTTTTTCTGTTCTACAGAAGGGGGCATCCCAATACTTTTGTCCATTTACTCTATGTACAAATCATTGGTGCTTGGTGATGAGTTTTTGGCTCAAGGTTTGCATTTAAAGTCACACCAGAGGTGTTCAGCTGGGTTTAGGACTTGGCTTTATGCACACCAGTCAAGTTCTTTCACACTGACTGAATCAATTATTTATTTTTGGACCTTGTCTTACACAGAGGCATTGTCATGTTAGAATAGAAAAAGGTCCTTTCAAAACTGTTGCTATAAAATTAGAAGCACACAATCCACTAGAATATCATTATATGCTTTAACATTAAGAATAAATTACTAAAGTAGTCAAACCTGTTAATTAGAAGGGGCTGTCCCAATACATTTGGCAATATATTATATACATTTAAATATATTCCATATAAAGACTCTAACAAGAACAATTATTAACAACAGTGCACCTATGATAACAAAGCACCAAATCAGCATATTAGAATAATTTCTGAAAATCATGACACTGAAATCTGGAGTAAATGGCTACTGAAAAGTCAGCCTTGCCATCAAAGGACAAAATTAAATTTCACAATATTACTGTTTTACTGTATCTTGGTAAACATAAGAAATCATGAACATAAACAAAATCTTAATTATTCCAAACTTTGGACCTGTAACTTAGTGTATACGATATTTATCTGTCACCACACACTTAAACCTTATGCTTAATTAATCTTAATTTAAACACAACACAGAGCTCAGCAATGTTTTTTGCTTTTTGACAAAAAAAAGTGAACAATATGAATGAACTATAAAAATTCAAAAAATGTATTACTGTCGTAAATATATCTGATCTGGAAACTGCTTTTAATGTAACTGCAATCCAGTCCCTCTTCATGTCTTCTCCATTGTTTCGAGCTGCAGAGATGCCACGCCAGCAGCTCCAGAAACACAAGTGCTTCTGTTCTGCTCATTCTCTATATGCTCTAGACTAGAGATCTTAACCAGTCTAAAAATACCAGGAGTAACGTTAGCAGACAAACTGTTTAAACACTATCGTCGATTGCTGAACTGTAGGCACTGATCAACACAACACTGCCCTTTATTTATCAACCGGGTCACACCAGAACACTAACAGAGATCGGGAGGAACTTGATCTACTCACCTGTCAGATCTAAACATCGATTGATCATCCTCCTCTCCTTCTTTCTGTTGCACCTGAACATCACTTTGGCTCATTGTCATCGCCATGTTTGTGTGCAGCTAACGCGCGAAAACGCGTGTCCGGAAGTGCGTTTGCGTCATACTTGAGATCATGGTGGCGCCTGGCGCATAGTAAAAACGAATGATCTTTGCTTTATAAATATATATATATACACATACTGACTGACTGCAAGCTTGTTATATATACAGTATATATAAGTTACATATACATGCTCACTGCAAGCTGCTTGTTATATATGTATATATATATATATATATATATATATATATATATATATATATATATATATATGTATGTATGTATATGTTTATATATATATATATATATATATATATATATATATATATATATATATATATATATATATATATATATATATACATATATATGCTTTATAATGCTACTTATTACGAATATATTTCACAATAGTTTGTTATTTTGTTTAATTACATGTTTTTTTTATATTAATACTTTTGTATTTTGTATTTTTTTTAATAATAAAAAAATCCGAGGGCGTGTAGGCTACGTTTATTTCCATTTATAGCCAGGTATCATAAAAGGTATATGCTACAGGTGTGTGTGTGTGTGTGTGTGTATAAATAGCTAAATTCTCAAGTCAACAGTTAGTCAGTAATTTTGATTTGAGAGTTAAGAGATCAATTCCCTCACTTTCTTCAATTTTATCTTAAGCCGTGCCTATGTGAGATGGTTTGTGTGCACTCACTGGATGCGTCATGACGTCCTTTCTACAATTTTGTATGGCAAAATGCCTCGAAATGAATAGAACTTGTCAATTTTTTTTACAGACATGTACACCCCTCGCACTGCCGCCAGAAATGCGGAGAGCACATGATTTGTTACAAACACTAGGCAGACTCATTCATTCCCATCAGACGCAGACCTCATTCACGTAAAGCATACCAGTCCTACTAGAGTGAAGGATAAAGCTTTTACCAGTCCTACTAGAGTGAAGGATTAGTTCTTAATTATTAATTATGCCCTGGTGACGTTGCTTGGTAGCTCTCCAATGGCGAACTACTTGCATTTGAACATTACATTGATAATGATGACGCAGCTTTCATAAGCCTACCTTTGTCTCATGAATGTTAATAACCACGCCTTCGCCATACTAAGATTCGTAAATGAGTTGACCGGACTGCTGAATCTTCTGCACCAGATCCATCCGATCTTCCCCACAGCCAAGTTTGGCGACTCCGCATACAGCATCGGAATTACTGACTGCAAGCTTGCTTTCTCTTCTCCGTGGATCTGATGCAATGAGTGCTTTCAATCTTTTCTTGAATCCTTCGAAAATTGCTTGGGAGAATTATTATTTTGCCGTCTAATTAAAAACCCATATTTTAATACTCGGTAGGGTTTTTATTCATTCGTTTTTGCACTGGTCACTGACGCTGCACAGGACCATGGATCCACCACCGTCTTCAGAGAAATCGCATCTCATCAACGAAAGAAATGGCAAAATATACTCCTTAAAACTTAACAGGTAAAATTATAGTAATCTATTTCACTTATTTATCTAATAATAATAATAATTTGGAAGATATTGGTGTGATTCGAAAATGCATGGTAGAATTATAAAATTGATCTGTATGTTGTGTAGCATTGTATGAAGAATCAAACATTTAATAATAATAATAATAATAATAATAATAAAATGCCATTTTAAAATAGTTAAGTCTTAATGAGAATAATTAAATCTTTCCAAAATCCTCTTAACATCAAAGACTCTGAGTCTGATATTTCCACATTTTGACACTAATTGAAAAGCCATATGCGCCAGTTACCTGATGAAAAGACATCCATGTTTATTCTGAAAACAGGCGTATATTAAAACGTGTATTTGTTAAGCAACCAGTGCGTGAGATGTTTAATTAAAAATAACAATAAACCAATGTTTGAGTTCATTTGGGACACTAGCTTTTTTTAGCAATAGCCTCAGGGATGTTTAGTGACCAGAAGAATGAACGTAGTCTACATAGCGCTTCCATATGGACTAAGCTTTCCACTGTGTTTCAAAAAGTGATAAAAATCAGACAAAAAAACAAAAAAAACAATTATCATACTCTTCATAGACCCCTCTTTTCCTGTGCACGCCCTACTAAAATGATCCTAAAGCAAACAGATGATAGAACAGTTTCAGCACCATGGACAGATTCACTTCGGTTGTTAAGACCAACGTGAACTCAAATATGATACTTATATCTACTCAGATACATAACATATAGCCAACATGTTTAAGAAAATATTTATGAATATGTTATTTAAATATAATGCTCTCCATTACTCCTAATTATAAGCAGCTTCCTGGTGGTAATACATTTTTGTATTATTTTTGTCAGATGAAGAAATATTTTACTCAGAATTTTCGCTCATTATTAGGTATAAATAGATAAATTCGAGTATTTAAAGAAACTTCGTCAGCATTTATCGCGAATAAAATAGATTTTCCATTTTTGTGGAATTTAGGATTATGTCGAGGAACAGTTCGATTAAAATGCATAAATATAGAATATTTCATTGCACAGTTTTATTCTGATGTAAAACTATGCGGTAAAATTAGTAAACGACAGGCGATAGTTATTGCATTGTTACCTCTAAGTCTATTTCAAGTTGTGTGCATTGAATTGCAATGAACAGGCTGCTGTTTCCATCAGTTGGATCGTGGTCTTGAGTAAGAAATGGCGAGAGCTCATGAAAATTCAGGATGAATTTAGATGGATGTGGCAGAAGCGTTTACTAAAGCTGCTGAAACAAATAAAGGATCACTTATCTATTAAGCTCGGTGACATATTACAAAAAGGTATTTTCAAAAATAGTATAGGCTACTGATGATAAATCAACAGGTCACCTGAACAAATTTCGAACAACATGGAACAAGGACATCTAAGAAGATGCTATCCAGAATTAGATGTTGTTGAAGTGGGCATTGTGTTTTAGAGCTGTTTTCTCAAATTAAAAAAACTTTTGCCTTAAAGAGCGAAGATAAAAGCTCTCCATTTTTGACTATAATTATTGCTATTATTATTAGTTGTTTTTTTCATCATCCAACACATCCTGTTATATCAATTTACAGAACATCACAGCACAACACTTTGCAGTCTTGAATCAATAGTTAGCAATATTTTTGTGTAGCGTATTAGTAATATCTTATCGGTAAATACAGCTGGCACCAATGGCCCTAATGCTGGAAACGTCACCGTATTTTACACACATACACACACACACACACACACACACACACACACACACACACACACACACACACACACACACACACACACACACACACACACACACACACAAATATTGCTAACTATTGATTGTCATCCACCATTATAATAATAAAATAAAAAACACAAATTTACAGTTAGTAGCCTAATTGGCTAATTGACTCCTCCAGGAATTAATCTTGCGTATATTGACAAATTAAACCCAAAACACTAAACAGGCTACACATAAAATAAACATAAAATGTCATAAAATAGAGAATAATATAGCCTATTAGATTACAAAATTAGATGAAACGTAACGTATCGGCTAATCAGTATGATTATAGGAATCGTAAAACATGGTGCCTTACCTTTTTTATATTCTTTTTCTAAATTGGGAACAGATTTTTATTTTTTTTTTATGATTAGTGTTTCCATTCACATTTCTCACACAAATAAATCTCTGGACATTTTCTAATTTCAGCACAATTACATTAGACCTACTGTTATATTTTAATAATACTCAGCCCTGCAAATTAATTCTGATTATGAAGTCTAGACTAGAGGAAAGGCTCAATTTAGGAAATCAGAAAAAAATAGGTTGTAGTATTGTTGGTCCATGTCTACACAAAAGAAAAGACCTCGTCCAGTATATCATGTCTGTGTCCCGGTGGGGTGATTAAACAGACGCCGTGTTCCACTCGACTGCCTCTCTTCAGCAGCAGCGCTCGTGCGCGCGTGATGCGGTACTCTGGTTATCTCATGCGCGCCGAGATTGCGCTTTCCGCCCCATTAGCTCCATCATAGCGTCTCTCTCATCAACACACAAGACAGAAGGGCCAAAACCGACCATGTCAGCAGATTTAATCTCAGACTGAAATGGGTCCTCATGGCATGGGCTTTGTATTTACACGCAATATTTTGCTCTACAAAGCACCTGTACATATGATTTTAAATATATTATTATATTATATATAAAATATAATACATACACATATATTAGGATCATATGCTGGAGTCTATCAGGTGATTTACATGATATGATGTTTGCACATTTTTTGTCTATAAGGTAGAACCAAAAACAGGTATTTTAGCAACTGTGTGATGGCTGATTTATAATGGTGTCACTTCACATTATGTGTTGTTTTTACAGTGAATTATCAGGTTCCAAAGAAAGTTGTCCAAACTTGCCTTTGGGAAATGGCGATATGGCTGGTGCTATCGAGCTCAAGAGGCCTGTCGGAACTCATTGCCATGCAAAAAAAGCAGCCTTCTTTGAGAGCCATGAGAAACTCATTGCAAAGAAGAAGCTGTACATCGCCTCCATAGTCTGTCTTTTTTTCATGATTGGAGAAGTTATAGGTGAGAATACTGTGCCTTTTTGGAAAACTTATAGAAAAAGTTTACCAATATGATGAAGCTAGAATTTTGGAAGAATTAGCATAAATCTAACATTATTTTTCATAAATCTAATAGACCACATTAAAATCACATTAAAGTTAAGGCAATGTTTTACCACTGAGTAGTTCACACACACAAAAAAAGTAAAGTTGCTGAAAATTTACATACCCTCGGGCCTTCCAAGATGACTTAGTTTCTTCATCGGAACAGATTTGGATACATTTCTAGCATTATGGTACTTGCTCACAAATGGATCCTCTGCAGTGAATGGGTGCCGTCAGAAGGAGTCCAAACAGCTGATAAAAACATCACAATAATCCACAAGTAATCTACACAACTCCATAAACAAATCCATCTTTAAGATCCTCTATAACATTTCTTTCTCCAGTGAAAAATCTACTAGTCTGAATCAGGGGAGAAAAATACACAGATCAAGCACTGATTGAAGTAAAAAAAAGTTCACACCATTCCAAATCTGAGAGGACAACAGAGGATGGACTTCTTCACTAGAGGAGACATTATTATAATGGATTATGGACTTGTTTTGCCCAGAAGCAATGTTTTAAAACACAAAACACTACACAAACACAAACATGCAGCTTCTTATTTCAAAAGACAATAATTGATGGACTGGAGTCATGTGGATTAATGTGATGATTTTATCAGATGTTCGGACTCTCAGTCTGACGGCACCCATTCAATGCAGAGGATCTATTGTTGAGTAAGTGATGCTACATTTCTTCAGATTTGTTCTGTGTATATAAAACATCAATGCAAGTAATTTATTTTGCTTTGTCTTTGAATGCCAAAGTTGTTCTTCTCACAATAAATGCCCTGGTTGCATTTCACAATCAAGTAAATTATGGATTAAGTAATTTGTTATTAGCACAAAATCACTTGAAAAAATGCTGGAGCAAAAACCAGTCCTTGACTCATATTAAATGCGATAAGCAGGCTTTTCTGTGTTTTGTTCAGCCTATACAGCACTTTTTCTTTAAGTCAGCATTCACAATCCAAGTACACTTTAAAATAATTATGAGTCATTCTCTTTTTCAAACGACAAATGATTTATGCTGTGTTAGCTTTGTCCAAAGACTTTTGTGTCTCACTTCAGTATTGTCTTGAGAGTATAATAAAATAAAGACATTTCATAATGAATAACATTTACAATGAATGCTCAGTGGTGATTATAAAAAGCAAAAGGCTCCATGAAGACCCTTTATCATCCATGGATGCTTCCCCTAGCACAAATAACTCTTTACACGGCTTACATTTTTAAAATGTTCTTCACACCAGGAGAAAATTCTTTTAAGAAATATTCACTTAAAGGTTTCTTTGGGAAAACAAAAATGGTTCTTCTATGTCATCTCTGTGAAATCTTTATTTTTTAAGAGTGTATCTCTCTACTAGTTATTTATATTTCTCTGCTGTTCTTGTGATGCAGGTGGTTATCTAGCACACAGCTTGGCCATTATGACCGATGCAGCCCACCTTCTGACAGATTTTGGCAGTATGATGGTCAGTCTTTTCTCCTTGTGGATCTCCTCAAGGCCACCAACCAAGATAATGAGCTTTGGCTGGCACAGATCAGGTTAGTCCCTCCCTGAGTGTCCATCTCAATTCTATCAAATAAATGTTACGTTCAGGTTGAAAATGTTAAATCTAAATCATGCATATCAAATAAATAAATCTAAGTCAGATTTGAAGACTTTCCTACACCCAGCTGTGATGCTAAACCATATTTGTCTCAAATGACATCTCACAGAGATTCTGGGAGCCCTGATTTCTGTGATGTCCATTTGGATCGTGACTGGGGTGCTGGTGTATCTTGCCATTGAGAGGATAGTAAAAAATGATTATGAAATCGAAGGCCATGTGATGCTCATCACCTCAGGTTGTGCAGTCGTGGTCAACATCATGTGAGTAGAGAGACACTGGAATTATAAGAAGTTAGTTGCAATTGTTAGTTTTGGTATAGTTATGTTGGCTTGACAAAATATAACACTGCTGCTGCTTAATCTGAGAACAGTATATTTAGCTAGAAACAGGCTAGCAATGTGCTAAAACGTTTTCTCTTGAACGAAAAACTTTCAAACCTCAAGTTGTATTTCAGGCTTTATGTAACTTTATGTAGTTTTTTACATATAGAATCTCTATAAGAAATTAAGTTCATATTCAGGTATTTAATTAGCAATTATGGAATGTACAGAAATTCGAAAAAATTAATCAGTAAAAATAGAATTTTGTTAAATTGATATGCTTTTGTGTGCATTATTGTTTATATTCCAGAATGGCCTACATTCTGCACCATTCCACGACCTTCCACAGTCACGGTTCAGGCTACCACAAGATTGATGAGAATGGGATGAGTCCTGTGGGGCATGGCCACTCCCACAGCCTCCTGGGTAATCATGGGAACACCAGTGTCAGAGCAGCATTTATTCATGTTTTGGGGGATCTCTTGCAGAGCTTTGGAGTGATGGTGGCAGCCATCATTATCTACTTCAGGGTAAATGAACACTAACAAAAATAATTGACCTAAAATGTTTCTTACTTCTTTCAAGCCTTTAAAGTCCAATACAAAACTGCATTCAGTCCAATTAACGTCCATGTGCCAATGAATCAGAATAATTTGTGTAAATAAAGGATTTGCAAGTTGTTCCCTTTGGAGCAATTGTTACCCTTTAGAACAGAGTTCAATGATGAATCATGCACAGTAAGAGTCATTTCTAAAAGGAAAAAGTATAAAATATTTTGTCTTATTTAATGGCTTGTGCATGTTCAATGAAAAAGTAAATAAAACAAATTATTTACAGTTATGTTCAAAAGTCAGTAATAGTTTTTTGAAAGACAAATATTTATAATCAGCAGAATGCATTAAAGACATTAAATATCTTAAAGTAAAAACAGTTAAGACATTGAGCACCAAATCAGGAAATAAGAATGATTTCTGAAACATCATGAGACAGTATTTGTCAATATTACTCTTTTTACTGTATTTTGCTCAAATAAATGGAGCCTTTTTTTTTTAGATAAAATTAATTCTCTTGAAAGGAAGAGGACACTGAATTATTTTCATGACTCTTGAAAGCACTTGAGTGGAGAATTTTTCTATTGACATTTGAAGTCTAATTCTATCTGACACTTTGCGAAGAACATCTGATTTTGTTCTGTAATGCATCAGTACCCCCTATCCTCTCTCCACCTTCTAACGCAGCCAGAATACAAAGTAGCCGATCCCATTTGCACTTTCCTCTTCTCCGTGTTCGTCCTGGGCACCACAATTACCATCCTGAGAGATGTCTTCCGCATCCTCATGGAGGGTAAATTTTCTCATTTCAGAATTTAACAATAGTTACCTTATTCTCAATCACTTAAAATATTCATGCAGTTTTAGTATATTTTCTGTTGCATAATACATGTGGTTTAATTTTCTGCATTTAAAGGTGAAGTGCAAACAAATTCCCAAACATTATATATATATATATATATATATATATATATATATATATATATATATATATATATATATATATATATATATATATATATATATATATATATAAAAAAAGAAAATGACAAACATCACCCTTAAATTTAGACAGGTTTGCCTCTATCCTTGTACACTTTAGTGTCATATCTGTGTTCAGGGGCCCCCAAAAGTATAGAGTTTAATTCAGTGAAGGAGGTTCTGCTGTCTCTGAAAGCAGTGAAGGCCATGCATAGCCTACATCTATGGGCTCTCACCATTGGCCAGAGTCTGCTGTCTGTTCACATAGCTATTGGTAAGTTTATTAAATAACACCTGCTTCACAGCATGCTTATACAGTTATTCTTTAACATTTGTCTTGTTAAAAGCAGTATCAAAGGTGTCCTTTTTGTGCCTCTTTTGTGTCCCCACTGATATAACTTAATGATAAATTACAGGACATGTTATTTAGTACATAATTGTTTATATATTATATAAGTGTGAAATTAAATATTGAAAATATTTGTATTATTTTATATGCTACAAAATATATTATATTATATGCTGTTTTTACTGTCTTATATTTATAATACAAGTTAAGAAGTTTTTTGACCCTGTGTTTCAAATTTAATTTAATATTTTATTTCTTTATTTAATATTATTAATATACGATTACAATATATTAGGCTCAGTATTTTTTTTATTTTTTTTTGTGTGTGAGAGGCAAATGCAAAATGCAAATGTAATTCCTGAATTCCCAATTTCTTAGACATTTAAAATTTATTACAATTTCTGTTCATAAATTGCACGTGATAATGGCCCTAAATCCTTTTCCATTTCATGTTTTTATTCCTTCTTTTAATGTAAAAATTTTTTTACTTTAAAGTGCAGCATCATCTATTTATGTTAACTAACCTAAATATGCACGTGTCCCTCCCCCTATTTTAGAAGATAACGCTGACCCTCATAGTGTCTTAAAGGAAGCCACTGAACTTCTTCATACCAAATTTGGCTTTTACAATACAACCATTCAAGTGGAGCCTTATTGTGAAGACATGATCCACTGCGCCCAGTGCCAGGACCCTATGGACTAAGTTCTCCAGGCGCATCGGTGAGAGGAGGCTGCCTGTATAATATGTACACATATTAAGCTTCATTAAGGGTCCAAGCCAGAAATGGAAACACTGTGCAAATGTCTCATCTACGTATCACTACGAATATGTACATGCCAAATGCATTTTTATCGATTAACAAGAAAAAAAAAAGGAAAAAACAAGAAGAGATTTCACACTGTGCCATCTTAAAAGTGCATCTTCAGCATAAAAAATGCATTGGTTTATGGGAGGAATAGCTTTAAAATGAAGTGTTGATGTTAAGTTTTACATACTGTATGCAAAGATAAAGAATTGAGAGGCAGTACATGAGGCCTGGAGGCATCATGAGCCTTTTTATTGTGACTTTGCAAGGTTTTGCTTGGCCGGCTGGCATCGTACATACAGCAGAAGTGTACTGTAATAGCCTGTCTGCAGTCTTGGGAAGGTAAAGGATGGGTATTGACATGACTTCATTAAAACAATTAAAATAGGGTTTATTATGCCCCAGCCAGCCTTGCGCCTGCTGCATGACAGCATGCTCCTCTAATCAATGTGAATGTCCGCCAAACTGCGGCATGATGTTGTAGGGGCTTAAAAAGAAATTGTGCTCAAGTGTAATTATGGATTTTGTTGGCGATCTATCACTAATGTCTTGTCTCATGGTGCAAAACTATTTGCAAAAGCAAGCTGGTGATTAACTCCGTTCTTCCTCACTGGCTGCGAAAGTGCTTTGAAAAAAGTGGCTTTGAAAAAACAGTGGAGACAAAATGGTTGATGCATGAAACAACTAAGAGTGATATTAAAGGTGAAGTGTGTAACTATCCTTGTTTCATGTAGAAGAAGATATAAAACATTTGTAGGATATCCCAACAAATTCATTGGTGGTGAAGCAAAATTTTCAGCAGCCATTAGTCCACTCTTCAAAGAATAAACTGCATTAAAAATCTTAATAATTAGCATAATTAAAATAGAACAGTTTTCTTTTTGTTTACTGTATTCATGTCCACTGTATCAACATTTCTCCGAATCATTATTGGTTCAGACCGTCAAAAGTGAAATAAAATGCAATTTTATACCATATTTAGATGACAAGTGGACACCGCTTGCTGATTTATACATGCAGTGTAGTATAACATCCTAACGAATACATTTCTGGATGTATAGAATATTTTGATGTACTACAATTACAAAGTGTGCAGTATAGAACAGAGCACTGCATTCCAGCATTAATGCAATTAAACTGACCATCAACTATCATTTTTATAATTCTTGCCTCATTTGAACCAACGAGATGAAAATAAAGATGTTTTTACACACTAATTGATTAAAACTGTATACAGTGCATCCATGGTGAAAATAAATATTCCATTCTAAGCATAGCCAAGTTTGAACTGAAAAGGAGTGGAATCGATCAATAATTTTGCAGTCTTAGATGGCGCTAGTAGTGGCACAGAATTACACACTTCTCCTTGCTATGATGCTGTTGTGGGTCACTCTAGTTTCTCAAAGTCAAGCATGCTTCACACCCTCCACACCCTGATGTCTTCAGGCTCTGTCCAGCTGTGGTTTGCGATGACACACAAGCACACAAACACACGTTTTGCACAGGATTTCCATCTCTGATCTCAGTGCCGCCACACTGCCGCAATGACTCTATGACATTCCAGCAAGCGGTTCAACACGTATCTCATGTCTCTGTAGTTCAACACTGAGATCATGGCAGAAACATACAATAATGAAGCACATGATTTCTCAATGTCTTTTAAAAAAACATTTTCCATTTAAACCATGGTTTTCTTTTAATTCTTATTTTGGTAACAACTTTCACTAATGCTCATTTACATTATATGTGAAGATTTTATATAAATAGAACACTGAATATGATTTTAGACTAATAAAAGATGATTATTGTGTTTTAAAGCTTGTGTGTACTGATAAAATGTAGCCATTGTGATCTGTTGTGTCGTGAAAGAGTTTTAAGGGTTTGCTTTGCATGGTTGCTTTTTTTTTCAATCTCACTGAAATTCATTAAATTCTATATTTTGTCTATTTGTTTTGATAAAACGAATATATATTTAAAACATGAATATCACAGTCATTTATATGAGAGAGCGAACAAAATGTTAATATGAAATGACCAATGCATAAGCCATTTGTCCTCTTAGCCATAGTTACAGATTTAGATTTAGAGTTATCTCACATTTAGTTAGCGAAATTTCATTGTCAACTGTCAATAGAGATGAAGCACCACTCAAAAATGTCTTTTAAACTGAGTAGTTTTCTGTTGATCAACAAGTGAATTTGCATGATTGGAAAAACTTGAAAACGAGCAAAATTTGTATGACCTATATTCATATATTCTTGCCAAATTTTGTTGAGCAACGATAATAGTGACCTAACCTTTATAAGTAAATTTTTTTAACCATCTTCTCAAGTGTCTTATATCATTAGATTTATCTGGTCATTTGATCAAACAGCACTTAATATTTTAGAGAGACAACCAAAAAAAAAAAAAAAAGTAATCCTAAAATCTACTGCGAATAGTCTACTAACTGCTTTCGCAGTTTTTTACTCCCTGCATGATGTCATGAAAAGGGATTGGCGTTTGTGAAAGGCTCTAATAAAGAAAACCTATAAATTGTTTATTAAAATAAAACAGGACACGCCTAGAATATTTCCTTATAAATAGACCTTTTTCCATATGAATAGCATAATAAAATAAAACTAATATGATGCACATCTTAAAGTGTGAGAATGTTTTCTTTTATTTGATTAAAACACATGTAGCCTACTGAAAATGTACTGCATAACAGGAATAGCCTGCATGTGTTCATATGCTTCTGATTTTAAGGGTTTTTAATTAAAATGTTGTTCCAGGACCAACGAAAGATATTGATCTTTTGGTCTTTCTACTTGTATTTTTAAACATAAGGTTGTATAGTTTATGCAACCTTAAATCTCTGGGAAAAAAATCAGTAATAAGAAATCTCTGCACAGTAATAAGAAAGTGAAATACACAGGATTCATATGTCATACAAAAAGAGAGTGGAAAAACCTCAAAGTATTATTTGCTAGAATAAGTTTAAGAAACTTAGTTTGAATATTGCACATACAGCGTCACGACTCAAAAGCTAAGATGAATATGGCCAATCCAAAATCAGTTTCAGTTGCAGGTGCACGCAACCTAATGAAGCTTCAAAACTGCTAGCGGAGTGTGAGATGGTGCATCATCGGTCATGTTTTGACATGTTCAGCATTTTGTGTCATTAAACTGAAAGACATTAATGTTATTCTATGGAAACTGTAAGTAATCTACATGATTATTTTAGTCATGCCTCAGATTTTTGAATGTGTACAGTATATAGATTTGCTTCTTGTATAAACTTGTCTGTCTATAAAATCCGGTGTGTAAATGTTTTATCCTTTATGTGACTACATAAAGTCACTATATAACCAGAAACTAATGATGGATATTTAATTTTTACATGATTTTAATTGTATATCTGTCGCATAATGTGTTTTTTGTAATCTGTAATAAAATCACGCAAATCAACCTTTTGCAGTGTCTCTGACAAGAATAATTATACCATGTTCTAATAATAAGTGGTAAACAGCAAAGCAATTTTATCTAAAATGATGATGAAACAATATAAATGCACTTTTCTGCACCTATTAACAATTCAGTAAACAGTACAAAATAAATAGCATTTACAAAATTTGAATATTTATAATTAAAACCCCAAAATATTATACCTTGAGCCCCACACTGACTGACACCTCTCCAGATTCTCATCACTGGAATTAATTAGATTCACAAAACTGAGGTCATGAATTATGAGGCAGGTATCAAGGTGCATTTGATCTTAATGTCAGACGCCTTTGGGTCAGGGACAACATTAAATCACATAGCATTAACAGTTATCAGCGGAGTCTATGAAGCCCTTACAAATCTGGCTAAACCTGAGTAAGGAGAATGTAAAAGAGGTAATAAAGATTTGAAATGGGTAGGTAAAAACAATACTAGACAAAAAAATAAAAAATCTATATACTGAATTAAAGGATTCGTTATGCAAAAAATTTACATTTTGACTTCTTACCCTCATGCCTTTCCATACCTGTATGACTTTATTACTTCCGTGGAGCACAAAAGGAGACATGTTCACGATTGTAATGGCAACTCTTTTCAATATTAAGAAAGTGAATAGGGATATGGGCTCCAAAGCTTCAAAATGACCAACATTTCAGAAAATCAATCAAAACAATTAAGTCACACAGAACACTATATTACTGTTTCCATATGTACATGATTTCATCATATTCACAATGCTGCACTGTGATTGGACATGTAATCGTCAATGACAGGTCAATTTGCAATGATATATCTAGAACTAACATTCTGTCTAGAGGCCTGTTATTTTAACATATGTAGATGAGGGCAGTGAAGGCCAAGAACTTGCATGTAGACTGGAATTCATTCATATTTTTATGTTCCACAGAAGAAATAAAGTCAGGTTTGAAACGACTTGGTGATGTTGTTTATTTTTTGTATAACTGTTCCTTTAAAATTGAGATTTAGGATAAGAAAAACAGAGCTAAAGGAAAAAAAAACAGATCTTAATATAATAGCAGATCAATGAACAGATCCAATAAAAAAATGTCTCACTAAATGTAAAGATGGATGTGTTTTATCATTATATAGCACAGAACTGGAACAGGAGGAAACAATGTTGGAATCCTTGGAAAGGACAATGCATCAAGAAAAAGATACTAAACTAAAAACAGACTTTCTGTCTGAGCTTCACAATGGTGCAAAGAAATTTAAAAGATTTTCCTCTCTGTGCAGCACAAATACGAATAAAACAAAATGCATAAAAATATAAAACCAGGAACATACAGAGGTTTGTATCAAAATAGTTGTCCTTCTATCAATATAAGTTAAGGATAAAAAGTGTGTGTCATCAGTTTTCTAAAAATGACAGTCTCTCGCCTATTTGGACAGCGCAGTCCATTTGAGGATAGAGCTGAGAGGCTGGAGACTATTGCACTTGTACTGTATCCGCTGTGCTGTGACGGACAGCTGTTGCAGAGTCATCGGGCTCCTGAGACTGGAACATGGCGCTGAACTGGGCTTGAGCTTCATGCAACTGCTTGAGCATCACGGAGCAGCTCAGTCCACGTGCACAGTTCACACGCACCAAACCCGACTGCCCGCCCGAAAGGATCCAGTTGTACGCATCCATGTTTGGGTTAAAACGGATCTGAGAGAGCATAAAAGCAGATTTTCTAAAGTAGACAGTTTGCATGCCATTGATTTGAATCATTTGCATCACGTAAGTTGTGAGTAGCTTGCATTTGGCACTTGATTAATGTTAATTTTGGCCCCTGTGAGTGTGTATATATATTTATGGTCTAAAACACTACTCGGTATTAATTACCGGTAGTAATTACAAAGGTCTGTTTAACCTTTTGTTCCTGCATGTCCTTTGTGGGACACTGGACTATACTGCCAGCAATAAAGCAATTCAGCACAGCTCTAATCACTCTGTGCATGTGGCTCTGCTGCTCAATAATAAACGAGTCTGCTGCTGGAAGACACCCAGTTCTGCCTGTAACTTCCTCCTTGGCCACAATTCTGCTTTCTGAAATGATGTTCTTGAATGAAAGTTCAATCTTCAGACTTTTAGATATATATCTTACATGGCATTTTGCATCAAAATATATAAAGTCATTAAATCATAGAGTCATAAAATCATTTAAAAACAAAATAATAACAATTAAAATCTATCTATCCATCTATCTATCTATCTATCCATCTCTCTCTCTCTCTCTCTCTCTCTCTCTCTCTCTATATATATATATATATAATGAAAATATATGTATGCAAGTATATGTGTACTCCATATATATGTATGTATGTATATATATATTTATTAGAATTTTGTAGCACATGAACTACAAATGTACTTTATACTATCATTATATCAATCAAATGCGAGTGGGCATTTCTTACAATCCTTCTAACTACTCCTTATCATGCAGTCTTATTCAGAAAAAAAATCACCTTCTCAATCTATACAGGCTGCTTTCATGCTCTCCTCCCATCATCCACTCTAGATCCAGGGTGACATTTTCCTAATTTTACAGGCCATTACCTTCTGTCCATCTTCTTGCTTAACTCTCAGCAAACCACCCACTCTTTCACTGGCCTGTGCAAATACAGCAGTGCACGGACTCTGCTACACACAACTATAGCTTATCTAAAACCAGTTACAATACAGCTAATACAGGTTCAGTCTACACAGGGGGACTGCTGATGGATCACCTATTTGGGGAACATTTTTAGAACCAAAATCTTATATTACATGGTGAAAGTATTTATCAGGTTTTTTAACACGGCTCTCTTGAATACTTGATTTTGAATGGTCTATGGCAGATCCTATTGGTCTAGAAGGTGATCAACAACTATAAAAATTCTCTCTGGATTTCAGATGTTATCCTGACATAAAACAGGAACCAGGTTATTTCACAGCTCTACACTGATAGGGTGCTGCAGGTGTCAGTGAGGGCCTCAGCTGGGCTTGTAAACTGCTGTAGAGATAAATGCAATCTTACCTTGTAGAGCGCATTCAATGGCATCCGGTCCACTTTAGCAACACCTTTGACCTCATTCTGGTGCAGGTGCTTCATCATGGCCCGATTTTCAGGCTTAGCAAAGTTCCCCTGAGAGAAAAAACACAAGGTGTGAATACCTGCTCCAGAATTAGGAAAGCACTAGATAAGTAGGCATAGCTTTACCGTTCCCACACTTATTATAGTGGGTATCATCGACTACTTCACATTACAATCAATGTCGTGTTCAAAACGTCACACAATCTAAATTAGATCGCTACTAGGGATGGCATGGTTCGCTGAAAAAAACCCGAACCGTTCGGTTCACGATACACAAGGTTCGCCGCGCGCTGGAACCACGGTTCAACTTAAATTTGACAAGGCACCTGTAATATGGTTTGCTATAAATAACACGTAAGACAAACAGGGTTCGGCTAATATATGTTTCTTTTGATGGATGCGCATTCTGGCTTCCCAGACATTACAACAATAGTGATGAGAGAGAGAGAGAGAGAAAAAAAGATGAGACATGAACAACACACGTTAATATGTGTTTAAACTAAACGCATTTAAGCTTTGTCAGTTTAAACATTTAAGATCCAAAGGACGCGAGCACGTGCGCGCAGTGAGAAGATTTGTGCGTGCGCTCATCCAAAGCGCGCAAACCAGCGCTTCAGATCCCGCACAAATATTAATCTCTCTTTGAAGTATTGTGTTTAAATGAACAAATTCAGACAACAATTATGTAAAAGGGTAAGTATCCTATAGCAGACATAACCGCCTGAATATAGGCCTACTGTACCAGTTAAAGTGACAGTCTTTATATTAAGCGAACAGCAACAAAGAAACCACTCACTGCTCTTGATTAAAAAGATTTTGTAACTCTAATAAAAGAATACTCTTTAATTTATACAGTCCAATATTCAATGCTGTTTTACATTCGATTTCTTTATTAAATTGCTGTGCCTAAAAACTAATGCTAGACCAACAGTACCTAAAAAAACAAACTTTAAATCACTGTTTATTTTTTGTCTTTACTCCATTGTATTTATTTGTGCTGTTGCTTGTAGTTGGATAGGATCTTATTTTTACATTTTTATTAGAAAGTAGTTTTCCATGAACATAGCACATAATGAACTGTACTGAAGAAAAAAAAACGTAACTCTAAAACCGTGAAACAAACCGAACTGTGAAAAAGTTGCCACCCATGCCACCCCAATCGCTACTGAAACCCAGCACATCTAGTGTGTGTGTGTGTGTGTGCAGGGATGACTGAGGACAGTTCAATTATCCCAATTCAAACAGCTCTGGACTGAGTTTCCCAAAAGCATCATAAGCCTAAGAAGACCAATGCTTTCTATGATCAACTTAGTTCAATGTTTTCGTGGCCTCAAAGTGGTGCCGTGGATGGACACATGGGTGGGGGTGGAACACTGGAGAATAAAACGTCAGAACAGATGGAGCATCTCTGTAATGGGGGTTAGGCCTCCAGGTGGGCATGACTTTAAATTAATGAAGGGTGGAGAACTTAATCAACATATAACACATATGATGCACAAGGAGTCTCATAGGGATATGAGAGAGAGGGGTGCCACTACACTAACATTCATACTCTCCTCCACTCACTCAGGTGTGCTGGGAAAATAACTAGGCCAATAAATCCAATCTGGCCATGGCTCCTGCACAGTCCACGTGTAATGACCTGCGGAATTGGCTGCAGTACACAGTCGCTATCACACACAGCTTATGCACACACTACCGCTCTCAAATTCACACATCTATGAGGCCACTAATGGATTTTTACATGGTCTTGCAAACACATACATACAAGTCAATGTTGCACACAGAAAAACATACAGAAAATCAGGGGCGTATCAAGCATTATAAGTGGGGTGGACACATCCCTCCCACTTCCAGAAATGTACAGCCATTTTTGTTTTATATATTAAAAGCGATAGTTCAACCAAAAATGACAATTCTGTCATGATGTACTTACCCTCATGTTATTCCAACCATCTGGTAGTCTTCTGAACATCTTTATATTATTTTAATGACACCTGAGAGGTTTTTGTCCCTCCATTGAAAGTCTAAGTAAATAAAACTAAAATACCTAAAAAAAAAGATTCATAAAGGTGTCATAAAACTAAACTGATTCATAGACAACTATGAATCAGATGGTTTAATCCAAGTCTTTTGAAGAGATACAATCACTTATATGATGAACAGATTTATTTTAGGATTTAATTTACATCTAAATAATGATTGACACAAATACATGCACATATTGTAAAGACAGAACTTTGTTTGCAAATCTCATAATTTCTTGTGTAACCCATGCGAGATGTACTGTATATGTGTTTGTGTGTTAAAAGCGAAGCTAAAATCGTATAAAGCAATCATATCTTTTCAGAAGACTTGGATTACATGGCACGCTTCATACAGATTCTTTTTACAAGCCTTTATGAACTTTTGGGATTCTTTTAAGATCTGGTATTTCAATTGGCAAACAGAAGCCGCACAGGTTTAATTAAAAATATCTTGATTTGTGGTTTGACAGTTAACCAAGGCTATGGGTTTGGAATGGCATGAGGGTGAGTAAACGATGACAGAATTAAAATTTTTGGATGAACTATCTCTTCAAGTGCAAAGTCAAATAAAACGACACCTCCAAGTAACCCTAATATGACAAGAACTGAAATGTAAACATGTGTCTTGAATGCTAAGTTGCTTTGGATAAAAGTGTGTCTTTCAAAAGCATTATATAATTAATATTCATGAGCCTGCCTTATAAGGTTTGCAGTGCACCACATTACTGTTTTTTTTAAAAACGATTTTGTGCAGAGCTCTGGTAAAAATGGAAATCAAAAGATCAATACTCTCAAAATCTGATTTCCTACATCATTTCCCAATCACAGAGACCTTGTCATGATGAAAACTGCTCAACAATGATGGAATTAAACAATGACTGCACAAAAGTCATTTAAAAGTCATCTTTTTGAGTCACTCACCAGGTCCAAGTCATGAAAGTGGAGATAGTACTTTCTGATTGCTCCTTTGTAACTCAGTGGCTCCTTCCTAGGATTACTTGCACCATTTTCCACTTCCTCCTCTTCCTCTTCCTCCTCCTGTTCCTTATCTCCAGACCTCTGACCGGGTTGAAACTGGACCATGTCAGTCCTGTACACGGACTATGTGGGTTGAGCAAAATAGTCAATGTTAATGAAAGGTTTCCATATGTGGGAACTCAGATAAAGTGATAAAGACACATACATATCTCCGTCGTCTGATAGTGTTGGGGTCGACATCCATTTCAGGAAGAAAACTAAATAAACAATCCCCTCCATTGTCCCCAACGGCAAAAGTATTTATCCAATCAGACATAGAAATGCTCTGAAAAAGGTTTTGTCATTATTAAATCATTTAGTCAGTACTAAACCATATAGAGACGTTGTGAAATGTCTACATACCCAAATAGTGGTTTTTCTAGGACACACGAAGTAAGGCTTAATTCCAAGGTAACCTGAATCAAAATAGTGAACCCCATGTTGTCCAAACCTACACAGTGAAAAGGAAAATTATCATTTAATCAAAAAAATATAAATATATGTTGACTGACTTAAAACTTCTAAATATCAAATAGACTAACGTGGCAAAGCAACACTCCTGAGCCATCAGGATGCCGCTCCAAAAGAGGGGCCAGTAAACTTCAGGGGACAAGCAGCGCTTTACTGTCAAAAGAGGCACGAAGGTTCTTCTCACATCCCACATTTTTGCCATGCGGTCATCTCCGACGGTCACCAACAAGTTACTGCCAACAACAGCACACAATAATAGCAGATAAAAACATTTTATATTGTTATTCATGCTTTTTTCATACCTCATCACAATTGCAGATAAATCGATATTTTAGAGAACATAACATTCAAATATAACATTTCCATCTTCTAGTTACTAAGCTTCTAGTTACCACTATGCAACACCATCCCAATAAAAAGAGAGGAACCAAGGCTGCTGTGAGCAAGTGTCCTGCTGTTAAAATGAGTATATGATGCAATCTGGGAGGAAATGATGTAAATTCAGTGTCTGTACTTCTCCGCTTCACATCTGGACAGTAAAAGGGCAGAAGAGACAGCTGATCCCCCTGCCAACCCCTTGCATGCATACACACTGCAACCTTTCTGAGCAATAACACAGAGACTGTTCTGCCTTTTCAAAGGGGTTGCAGTATATCTGAATTCTACCTTTTGAGAGTCTGAACAACAAAAAAATTTTGTTGTTTTTTTTCCCAAACACAAGAAATCTCCACTTGATTTCACTAGCACCCCGAGTGGGATAGGGTGTCATTTTCCAAATGAACTTCTCGAATGCCACTTACAAGAGTCTTTTATAAGGTCGCAGTGCTTTAAATGTAAGTGTTAAGAGCAGACTGCTGAAACTACTGATGCTGAAACAACACATGATTGGAATGGTAACGTGTTTGATCTAGACTGCTTCTCTGTTACTTAATGAGAAAACTCCACGGGTGTGCAGCAGCATAGCATGAATATCATACAGATAAAATACACTACAAATAGCAATGACATTAATGAAAGTGAAGACTACAAACAAACACATCAGGCATAACAAAAAGTGTTTGAATAAAATATTTTCAGTTTATATTCAGTAACTCCTTTTTTAACAAAAGCAAACTTCTGTTTAAAAGTTCCAAATAACTACGAATTTGAAATGTTTTTGAAATAGGTCTAGCAAGCTCATCATGGCTGCATTGTTTTTTATAAAAACAGCAATATTCTGAAATATTATTATGAAAATCTGCTTTCTATTTGAATATATTTGAATATATAATTTATTCCTGTGACAGAAAAGCTGAGTTTTCAGCATTACTTCATTCTTTAGTGCCATTTGATCCTTCAGAAATCGATTTGGTGCTGAAGGACATTTCTTCTTATCATTAATGTTGAAAGAAGTTATTCTGCTCAGTATTTTTCTGAAAACTATGCTGCTTTGTTCCAGGATTCTCTCATAAACAGAAAGGTCAAAAGAAGATCATATATTTAAAAAAGGAAATCTTTAAACCCAATCAGAAAAACAAAAACAGATGATAGTCTTGTCTAATCCAACACGTGCCGACTGATGGTTCTCACCTTGAGGCTTTGCACCAGCACAGGGTCCGGATATTTTCATCGTGAGCATGGAAACAGTGGTAAGGGTAGAGATACACACCTCCGTCTGGAGACTTGACTTTCAGTAGTGTAGACTTACTAGCAAGATCCCATAAACCAACCAGACCTGGAAATGAAAGTGCAGTCATTTCAGTTTGCATATAAACCAAGGTCAATCAGCAATTATGTTTAGAAGAACAAAGAGGCCTACAGACAAAACATATGAAATCACCATCATAGAAGCCAGCAGCCAAGAGGTTATGTGGTTTGACATGGAGCCAATCCATAGCAAAACACAGACCACTTTGACCTTTATGATCCGCCTGGTTGGAGCCCATCTTCAAAGTCAGAACTTTCTTCACCTGCAAAAACACATGACAATAAAACTCACTAGAACACATTATCCAACAGTAAAGACTAAGAATTACATATGTAAAAAAATATTTAAATTGCATGAATAGATTATATATGTATATAATCATTCAATCTATATGCACTATTTATAGCATGGAATTAATAATAAATAATTAATAATAATGGTTTTCATGACAATCACAATTTAACATCTGCCACTATCCAAAAACATCTGCATTGATTCTCCTCTCTGTGCTTAACATTTAGTTTGAGGAGCCCCTTCTACCATGACAGCTAATTTCCAAAAGATCATCTCTCGGATGTGTGAAAATGTTACGTAGACAGCCCATAAAACAGCCCAGAGGAGCCATACTGAGAACAGTTATAGTGTAAAGTCACCTCAACTGTGAAATTGAGCTACAGTGAAAATTACACATCAGATTCAGGCAAACATTGCCATGATCTCTTGCAATTCAAGTCAGATGCTTTAGGTCTAATGCAGTGAAAGCGTAATATGTCATTCATTGAAACAAAGACTGAGGTCTTATCTGTGAGAATACGAGGCATGCTAGCAGAGTGGATATTGACCTACCCGGCATATCAACGGTGCTTGGCTGGTTTCTCCTATTGGAAAACACATAAATGTGTTCAGTGCTGTGCACTTATAGATAGGAGAATTACTAGTCAACACATTCAACTGCATTTATCAAGAAAGACAATCAAAGGAACAAGGATCAAATGACATGTGCTTATTTGAAATGAAGTAAAAAGTTTAAATAAGCAGTGGTTTAGCTTAATGTCATCATTTAAAGGGGTCATACACAGTACATTCTAATACCTAAGATTTACTTCCATTTTTATGCATCAAACAGAGACATGATTTAGCTTATGACCATTTTCCACTCTCTCTCTTGGACCATTAGAATTAAATGGGCTGTTTTTGCTACTGTTGCTTTAAGACTTTTTCATGTACATGCACAGACATTTCTGAATAGATAAGAACAAATTTCCCTAATTAAAACCAATTTAACATAAACAGTACTATGAACACTACAGAACCAGGAAGTTTGAATCAGATGTCTGTGTATCTGTATGGCTGTAGTGGTCGTGCTTTAAAAAGTTTTTTTTTTAATGCATTTAGCAGATGCTTTTATCCAAAACGACATACAGTCGTTTTCCCCAGTATGTAAATGGATTCATATTCTCAACACATCAACAATAGAAAACAGCAGTGAAGTGTTAGAGGTGGAGAATACGGTCACGTGTATGAAAGTGTGAGAGACTGTGGACAGACACTGTGTGTGTACAGACAGAGTGTGTGTAAAAGGGAGTTTGCAAAAGTGATATATAGCCACACGGCTTTAGGTCGGAGTCGGTGACAGGTCGATCAGACCAAGAAAGCATTGCATCTCTGATCCACTCATTCTTGACCAGGGGCCCTTTCTCTGGGCTGAGTAAGGTCTTTTTGATTGACAGGCTTGGAAGAAACGGGTGTCAGGTATTCGGTTGAAATTCATAGCCTCAAACACTAACAACTGTGTAGCGATGCATCTTTTTTGTCATTTCAATTATAGATCCTTGTCTGATGAAAACAAGCCTGTAAATTATCTCCATTGAGAGGGGAGGAGTCAGCGTCTCTCTCGTCACCTTTTTACGGGACATCCTTTCACCTCAGAGAAAACCTTTTTATAATTATCTACCATAAAACCTCCAGACCTGAGAACATAATGGGAATGTGGTTAACTGTTTTAACACTAGCCTTTTGTAACGTTTCTTCTAATTGCTACTGTGGGTACTTTTCAATAAATAAACAAACATAATCAATCTACAGTAAGAAAATGTTCAAATGAATGCACATGTGTTGTATATAATGCAGTGATTTGCATGAAATTAGAAGAAAATATAAATTAACAAAAACCTACAGGAAAAATAAACAGTAAACAGTAAGACAACAAAAAAGCAATAAAAAACTCAATTAAAGACAACTAAACAAATATTGAAAACAAACAAGAATACAAAATAAAAGCTAAATAAAAGATACAAATAAAAAAGTAAACAAAAAGCTAAACAAAAAAATCTACAAAAATAAAAATGTTTCTTTACATTTATATGCACAATAAATATTAACAAAATATAAACAAGTAAAAAAAAAAAATCATAAAAAAACGAAATAAAAACCAACACACACACACACAAAAATTACTTGAGCAAAAACTGAATTACAATTAAACTACATAAAAAACTAAAACAAAACGCAATGCAAAACTAAATTAAAAGAACTAAACAAAAGTTAATATTAAAAATGAACAAAAAGCTCAAATAAAAGCAAAATAAAATAATATAGCTGCAAGCAGCAATAACGGGGCCAAGCACTACAGAAGCAAGCTTCAGACGAACGGCAGGAATGAGTAATTAAGACAGTTTTAAGATTATTTTAGGCAAAATGGTTTGAAAACAATAAACACAACAACTAGTAATAGGATTTATTTGCTTATCACGTGTAACCAATAGGTGGCGCTGTTACCAAATTAGTTTGGAAAGGTCAGTGTGAGGTGACGATGACACATACAAAGTTTGGTGCAAATATGTCAAAGCTTTGCAGAGATACAGCCTCAAATGCATTTTGGCACCCTTCCAGCAGATTTGTTGATGCGCTAAATGAGAACCGCTTCGTATATCGATACGAAATCCATAACATTTTGCCAGGATGGTCTGAAAATGATCCACGTCAAATTTGGTGAAAATCAGACAAACGGTCTAGGAGGAGTTCGAAAAAGTAGGTTTTCAACATTCATCAAAATGGCGGACAGGAAGTTCAGCCAAATAAGAAAATCTTTATATCTATGTTCTCGGCGTGACCCAAGGAATCTATGAAGACCAGCATCATGTCAATAGCCAGATTTATTCAAAAGTTATTAGCCTTTATGTAAATTGAGTTATAACTTTTGACCACTAAGTGCGGCTGTTTCAAAATATTTTGAGTACCTTCAGGGGATGGTGTTGTTGGCACATTCTGAGTTTCGTAACATTACACCAATGCATTTGTTTAGTATAGCATTTTATTTCACAAAACTGTATTGAAGTCAATGAGAATTTCATGTTTTGTTCTATTATAGCGCCACCAAGAGGCTCAGTCCCACCATTTTTTTTATGTTTGCTCAGAGTGAGCCCATACATATGTGTGTCAATTTTGGTGAAAATATCTCAATTCACTTCAGAGTTATGGACATTTATATGAAAAAGCATGTAAAAATTGACTGACTCTTGACTTTGATTGAATATTACTACCCCTTACTATCAATATTTTGGCATTTGGGCATTGGCGTATAGCTATCGACCTATGTTTCCGAACTTCTGACGGTGGTTTCGTCTCGATCAGACAAGTGGTTTCAAAGATATAGCCAGATGTTTTTTAAGCGCTAAATCACAACGCTACACAAACCATAAGGCGAAACCTAGCATGTTTGGTATCGTAGGACTCGGTAAGGTTTCAGGAGTCTAATTTGGTGAGTCTCGAGAAAATAAGTCGACCACAACCAAGGTTATAAGCATTTTAAATAGAATGATCACCACTAGGTGGCGCTGTTTCGAAACTTCTCACGCTCCTTCAGGACATTGTGCTGATGACCCATACCATGTTTCGTAACAATCCGTTGATGCGTACTGAAAATACAGCATTTTAGCACAAAATTCAAAATGGCCGACAGTCAAAATGGCCGAGATGGTAAAATTGGATATCAGTCGACTCGGCATGTTGCCCTGAATCTAACAAGACCAATGTTATGATTTTTGGACAAACTGTTTAGAAGTTATAAGCAAAAATAGCAATTTTCCATATCTCTGGACCAGTAGGTGGCGCTGCGCCGAAACGCAGCAAGTTGCCTCAGGTCATGCTTGTTATGACATGTACCAGGTTTGGTCTGAATACGATAAATTGTTGCAGAGATACAGCCTTACGACTGTTTTTGTAAGCGTTTCGTAAAATTTGTTTGAGCGTTTATCGAAAACGGTTTGACGAATCAATTTGATTTGCATAACTTTTGGTCAGCACTGCCTGAAGATGATCTGGTTCAATTTTCGTGTGAATCGGACAAACCGTCTAGGACGAGTTCGAAAAAGTAGGTTTTTCAAAAAATTCAAATTGGCGGCCATATTTATATGATGGAAAATGACGTCATAGGGTGCAATCGAATTGGCATGAGCTCAGAAATCAGAGGAAAAAAGAATTTTGTTGATTGGCCTTACGGTTAAAAATTTATTAACAAAATTAAAGTGAAATTTTGGACAGTTGGTGGCGCTAGAGGGAATGCCTTAGACACACCAAAATTGGTGTATTTAATGTTGGCACTGTCCTCTATCAGAATGTCAAACCAAAACAACTTTCCCGCATTCGGTTCAATGGGCTGCCATAGACTCCCAGTCGGAAGAATAATAATAATAATAATAAGAACGCCAACAAAAACAATAGGTGCCTCGCACCTTCGGTGCTTGGCCCCTAATTAACAATAAAAGCTAAAGTAAAACAAACAAACAAAAAGTTAAAAACAACAAAAATAAAAACACATTCCTTTACATTTACAAATATTAACAAAATAAATAAAAAACCTAAAAAACCTAAACAAAAAAAAGACAATAAAAATGAAATAAAAATCATTAAAAAACAAAATGAAATTAAACTACAAATAAAAAATAATTAAAAAGAAAAAAAGAAAAAAAACTATTAAAACAACAATAAAGCACATTAAAAAGATTTTTTTTTAAAAAGAGACAAAACTCAAAAATGAAAAACAAAAACAACTACTTATATGCACATTGTCTCTCTGCACCACACACATGCTATAAAGCCAAAGAGCAGGTCTGAGGTAGGTGAGAAGGAACGTACGCTCAGCAATGAAAGTTATTTCCCTGAGGGAGGAAAGAGTTCTTGACCAGAGCTCATTGCCGGGTCACTGACCAACGACTTCGGAAGAGTAAGTCCAGCACGAACGATAAACAGCCCGTCAACAGGAAAGGGTTTCTGAGCCCATCCCAGGGCCAGTGTGGAGATGTTAAACTGGCGGAGTGTGAGAAGCAATTTCTGTGGTAATATCAGGAGAATACAAAGAGTAGCGAGAGAAAGAATAGCGTTTGAAAGGTCATACAGCATTTTTTTAGTTGGTCAATATCCAGCCTATCATCATTCAAAAAAAAAAAGAAAAAAAGAAAATAAGAAAGAAAAACCCTCAAGAACATTCAACAAGAATTTCTTTCTATTACATTGTCCTTTAAATACTCCACAAAGAATTGACACCAACTGCTTCAGTCCTTCAAGAGAAAGAGATTTTTAAAGAAAGCATTTGTTACATCCGAACAGCTCCCTCTGGCCTCAGGAAAGAGCAATTAGAAAAACATTAAAGCTTAGAGCAAGATCAATGAATTAGAAGCTCACAAACAGAGAGACTAAGACACTGGCAGTACTGAAGAAAAGAGATGGTTCATTAATGAACAAGGGAAGTTGGTTTCTTATCTCTGCTTTAGCAGGGCCTGAGTCTACCACACAGAGGGCCCCAGAGGGACCAGAAGGATGGACCGTATCACTACTCAATAACCAGAGAAATCTAGTACAAAAGCTGAATGTCTGAATGATAAAGAGTGAAGATGGCGTTGAAATGGTCCTTGTTTGCTAGTGTATAAAGGGCAGTGGAAAGTTACAAATTACGAGTTACAAATTAGGTCTCAGTGGTATAATGAAAAAAGTTAATGGTTCGCTTCTTACTGGTTTCAAACCTGCAACCTTTCAATTTGCAGCTTTGATCTTTAACCAATAGACTACGTCACTCAGTAAAAATAGATGATCTGCTCTTGAGATATGATGGATTGGTAGGCTCTATGCTCAATCAATTCAATTATGATGTGCATTCATCATGTTAACCCAAGGCTGGCATCTGGATACAGTCAGTAAACACAGTAGTAGCAGATCAGTGCTAGAGGAAGAATGCTACACTCTAGTGCTGCACAGTAATGGTTAAAGTGATAATCACAATTATTTTGATTAAAATTATAATCACGATTATTAATAATGATTATTCTATCCTGCTGAAAAAAAACTAACAAACTGCTAAAACCAGCCTAAACTTAACTGGTATAAGCTGGTCTCCCAGCTTGGTCAAGCTGGTTTTAGCTGGTTGTTCCAGCTGGTCTCCCAGCCTGACCAGCTAAGGAAGCGGTCAAAACCAGCTTAGGCTGGTTTTAGCGTTTTCTTTTTCTTTTTTCAGCAGGAAAATGCAATAACATTTCATGTGTCCTTTAACCAACCTCCACTAACTATACATTGACTTCATTTAACAAACTATGATAATACAAAAATGGTTTTACAAAACTCAAGGGTAAGTCGTGGCTGAGTGGTTAGAGTTTGAATCCTAACCCTAAGGTTGTGGGTTTGAATCTCAGGCTGGCAATACAATAAATTAGGTGCCCTTGAGCAAGGCACTGAACCCCCAACTGCTCCTCGGGCGCTGCAGCATAAATGGCTGCCCACTGCTCCGGCTGTGTGTGTGTGTGTGTGTGTGCACTTTGGATGGGTTAAATGCAGAGCACGAATTCTGAGAACGGGTCACCATACTTGGCTGAATATCCTTTTTTATGGTTTTGGTTAGTGTTTTGTCATCTGTATGAATTCACATTACATTTTCTAAATGACAATGTGTTCGCAAATGGGAAAAAGCCACTCAGTAAATTTGCTCAAAGATCGGTAATACACTGAAAACTAACATTGCCATGCCATTTTCAACATGAAAACTGGTAAAAACTTTAGAAACTCAATATAAATTCCAAAAATTCAAATTTATGTACATTTTTCCACATCGTTTTGTCACAGGAGGGAAAAGAGCATTTATTCCTCCAACACAATGGATCCATTACTGAAACTCAGTGAGAGTTTAATCATGGCACATTTGGTAACACAAACAGTACAAATGGCTTGTGAAAAAACACACATTGTCGATATGACACTTTCAGGTAAGCAGAATATCACTGTGGAGAGATCGCTGAACTCGTCGTATGTTTCCATATCATCATCAGCAGTTGTTCTGCCATCAGTGAACGCGCACACGTTTGCCAGATTGCACAAATTAAATAAAACACCGGGCAGAAAGTGTATCCTTAAGGGAGAAAAGCTCTGTTTTGGGGCTTAAAGCTCTTCACATCTGGCAACCACAAGCATGAACGCTAGTGAAGACTTGTTAGCAATGCAAGATAACGCAAATGGCAAATTAAAAACACGTTTCAGGATAAATAACGAGCAGGCCAATATCGTGACGATTATTTGTAATTAAGAGATTAAAATACGACACAAACACATACTAGTCCGTCTCTCTCTTTCTTACAGTCATCATTCATGATTGTCAGTAGGTTCTTTATAGTTCAGTCAAGCCTGTGGTACCATTTGCATTCCCATTTAATGTATGTAATCTGAATTCTGCAACATAAAAAAATAAAATGCTTGCTATTTACATGCATTTGGCCAAGAATTTCATTTAGTCAGAACACGCTTATTTGTTTGAATGGTCATTGGAAAAATACGCTTTTTGCTTGCAGAACAGTGAATAGCTCATAAAGCAGACTCAGCTAGGAGGAGAGATCAGCATAACTGTATATAAGCAGCATTTCACTGCTGTGAAGAGGGGGGCTGCTAATCAAACCATGGAAGGCAGTGAAACTCAGATAGGCACTAGTCCCTCCCTTAATTATTTTATTTTTTTTAGCTCTCTCACTGTGACCGTGATGAATGAGAAGCCTTGGGAGGATAATCTTTTCCAAACACACACACACACACACAGTACAGATAATATGTTTAAGAGAATGAAAGAAAAGAGGAAAACAGGGAATGATGCAGCGAATGGCAGGTCATCAGTCTGTTCCCAGCACTGAGGAGAGGCCATTATGAGCTCCCATGGGACAATCAGCCTACGCTGGACATTTTATCACAGCATGAGGCCTTGAGATGTGCAATGAAATAAATTAAAATCCCCACATCCACATCTATGTGCCTTAATAACTTAAAAAAATATTAGTTTGAAAGCTTGTTGTAAAATACTAGTGCTTGACTGATATTATACAGGTAAGTACATTTTTATAGGGTGGAATATTATAACAATAATAATAATAATAATAATAATAATAATAATTGTTCTCGCTGTTATAATTATTTTATTTTATTGATTAATTTATTAATTAATAATAATAGTTATTGTATTACTAATATTTTTTTGTACTAATCATAACATTTTACTAATCATTGTTTGTAACCATTATTTGTAATTATTCTTATTATTTTTAAATGATTTAATTTTAATTATTGTTCCTGTTATAATCATTTAATTTGACCAGTTCATTTTTCCATTCAATAATAAAAAATAATGATTATTACTACTGGTATTATTATTATTTTAATAAATGTAAAATAATTATGAATAATCATTGTTATGTAATAAAATAAAATAAAATAAAATAAATAATGCAATTATTCAATCTTCTGAACAATTTCTGGGGGGAAAAAAAGTGTGTTCTGATTTAAACTATGTTTTCCAATATTTGTGAAAAATCATAATCGTACAAGAAAGATTAGCTTTTGTTTAGTGGTAATGGGAAAAATGGATTATAGCACTTGGCTTGAAGCAGTTCTGTCTTGTGCTGCCCTCTTCTGGAAGGTCCAACACATTGCACATTAATTCACTGACAGTTTCTGAATTAGGAGTGACTACATTCCACCAGGGCAGGCATCTCCAACCCTTCCACAGACTTCAGGTCCAGCCTTGCTCTGTCACACTGCTTGTAAATATTACATAACCCTGAACATCTTGATTAGCTGGTTTAGGTGTGTTTTGGATTGGAGCTAAACTCTACAAGAAGGAAGCTTTCCAGGAAAAAGATTGGACATCTCTGTTCTAAAAAACAGCCTCATGTGTCAGAGACAGAGAGAGTGAAAATAGTCATGGAACAACCATTTCAAGTGGACCTGAATGCATAAAAAACCACACACAAAAAACTAAACAAAAATATATATAACCCCACTAAAGAAATAAAAAGCACAGGTTATGCAGTTAATCATTTGCTCACCTTTAATCCGATGGTGTGCTGCAAGGGCTTCTGGGTGTGGAAGACTGTAGACACCAATGGTTCCATTAGAGAAAGCTGCTGCTAGAACACCTAATCTAGGCATCTGTGGAGCCTGAGGAAAACAAGAAGTACATTTAAACCAATGTACACTGCTTATAAAAAAAACATTTGTACAGTTGTTTAATAAAAAATCCTTATGAATATTCTTAGTTAGTCATTTCTAACCTTTCTGCTGGTAGAGGGCAGCTCCCACACTCCCGCAGGACACCACCTTATATTCCAGATGCATCCATCATCTATCGCCAAAGCATATGCAAGATGAGGAGCAGTTGAGGGCCTGAAGTGAGTGAAAAATTTACAATTGATTGTAAAACCCAACGTTTCCTTTTAAAGCCGATCTGTAAGTGTCTTAACTGGGTCACCTGCTTTTGCACTCAAGGTCTCCGATGTCCCACAGCTGCAGTAAGACAGGACCTGTGTGCAGCTTATTGATTTTGTGTTCATCATCCATGCCTTTGTGGCAGTAGATGGCGGCATACTGTCTTTTTGCCGCACCGTCAGGACACGGGCACCACTCCATGGACCGAACAGGACCCCCCACAAAGAACAGAGCATCCCAGCGCTCAGAATGAGGTGCCAATGATTCAAACCTGCAGATAAGCATAAATTATTACATATGAATAGACATACACTGCTGTTCAAAAGTTTGGGGTCAGTACTTTTATGCATTATTCAGATCTTCATTTAAAATAAATGTTCTTTTAGCTTTCCATTCATGCAAGACAAAATATTTAACAAAAAAACTTTTCCACAAAATTTCCACAAAAATATTATGCAGTGCAGTCGTTTTCAATGCTGATAATAATAAGAAAAGTTTCTTGAGCAACAAATCAGCATATTAGAATGATTTCTGAAAGATCATGTGACAAAAATACTGGAGTAAAAAATATTTAACATTTTAATATATATTTATAATATTTCATATACTATAAAAGAATAGTATTATAATATTATAATAATTAAATGACTGTTTTTAATGTATTTTTTTTATCAAATACATGCAGCCTTGGTGAGCATAAAAGACTTCTTTTAAAAACATTAAAAAAAAAACTTTGCAATGGCCTTAAACTAAAAAGTTGTCTTTCCCAAACTGAGATATAAACGCTAATTTATTGTTATTATTATTATTAATAAAAAAAAAATAATAATAATAATATATATATATATATATATATATATATATATATATATATATATATATATATATATATATATATAAAATTTAATTTGTTGAAATAGTGAACTGCAGAGAACCATGAATTTTAATATCAAACATCCAAATGTGTTGTTAAATTATTCCAATATTAACCTTCAGTAAATACTTTAAGTAAATATTTTTGGTCAACAGGGTTCTGACAAATAAAAGTTTGGGAATCCCTTTCTATCTTAGACTAATGATATCTTACCTCTTCACCGTTTGCAGGTTGATCTGCCCCTGGATGCTTTCCCGTGTAAAGGTAAATGAAGCAGATTCTTTCTCTTTGGGTAAATATTTTTCAGCCTCACTGTTAATTAAAAAAACAAATGACTGTTAAAATTAAGATTTCTTGGATTCGTTTAATATGATGTGGTGTTTAGCCACACTAATACCTCTTAGACAGGAAATGCCAATCTTTGGCAGAAGGAATCCACTCTGGAAATACCCAGGGGGAAAAGTTTTCATCCCGGCTAGCAAGAGCATTTGGTGAAAGAAGGACAAGCATTATTAAGTGACACAGATACCATGAACTGTTCGATTTGACAGCATCTTTTGAAAAGTGAATGGCCAGGCTTACAATTTTTTGGTCCTGCTAAAACAGTTCGAAACAGGCTCCATAACATTTTTAGCCAACCCATTTGGAAGAAGACCATGCTGTTGAGCAGAACACAATTAAAAAATGAAACGAAACAAATTAATGTCAAAATCATCCAACAGTGCAAAAGGTAAAATGAGAATCTGATTATAAACTACTCACATAATTTCCTTTGGTTGGCCTGCAAGATGGTCTGGATAATCTGCGCTCTATGTTCAAGCTGACGTCTGGCTCTGAATCTTCTTCATCTTCGCTCTCTGCCTCTTCATCTTTTCCTGGGGAAAAGTCCTCATCATCATCCGGGTCGCTTTCATAATCTGGAGTTTTTCTTTTGGTCCCCCTTCCCCTTGCGGTTTTCTTTTTCTGGTCAGTGCCACACGCTTCACCGGACTTGGACTTTTCTTTAATTGAAGATTCTGATGGAGCACCAAGATCCTTGGCAAGCTTGTGGAGGTAATCTAAAGCACTAATAAAGAAAATAGGATTATTAATAACATCATTATCAAATTCGCAGCTGATCAGAATGAATCAAAACCTAATGAAATATAATGAGTTTTTAGTTTAACTGGGTAAAAGTGAAAATACTTAAGGCGCGCACAGCATCTCAACCAAAAAAAAAAACTTGTGTGAAAATAGTGCATCTTTTCAAGCACGTGAAACTGGATTGCACTTGGTTAATAAACAACAAGATGTAGGTTTTTGTGTTGAAATGAGAAACTGTTTAGTGATTATGAGTTTTAGATTGCCATCTGTTTTTGCTTCTGAATTTTTTTTATTTAAAAAAGCCACTTTGTGAGTAGCTCAATGGTAACATTGGTGCCTGATGTGTGGAACAACTCAAGTTCAAGTCCTGCTTAGAACATGTTATCTGACTCTTGGTTATTCTGGAGAAAGAGAACTTGCAGGACTGCATTGCTTTCAGCAGATAAAATAAATATTGTAATTTAGAAACTAAATAATATTAACGTCCCCCAAACATATGTTAACAATGAAATATTTTTTTTTGCATGTGACTGCTTTATAATGACCAGGGTAATGAATGTGTACATTTTGCATGCAGTATGGATTTTGGGACATTGCATACTGATGGAGAACATACACTTTAGCAGCTCTCCTCTTGGGCCGACCACTAGAAGTGAGTTCAGAAGCATCCGAGACTGCTGAACTGTCATGTTGTGGTGGAGTCTGTGGAATGATCTCCTTTTTTCTCCTTTTGGCAGGAGTCTTTGCCTTTGGTCCTTGCTTCTTTTGGGTTTCCTCTGTATTAAGTGGGTTTTCCTGATCCATACCTGAGGGAGCATTGGAGCTAGGTTTTTGTCCTAAGAAAGCCACAATAATAAAAAAAAGTTTCAAAAAATGATGTAGGAATATTTAAGACTGGACATGAATAATAATAATAATAAAAACTAGTAAAAAGTACAAAACTATAATAGTATCTTAATGATACTTATGTAGCACTGTACGAGAGTCAAGAACTTCACCTGAATCCTGAGCCGCTTCTTTACTCTCATGGTTAATATGTGCTGGTTGGTCATCCGTGTCATTTTCACTTGGCAAACCCATTTTTTCACCTTTCTGCTCACCCAACTTTAGGGCAACAGCTGCCATTAATTCCTGTTCTTTCAAAGAACTGCTGTCAGTACAGAGTAGCTAGAAGTACAGAATAATGTTGATTTTACACACAAAGTCATACAAATATATGAATTCTCCTAGATAATACAAGTTTCCACGATACTACAAAGTCAAACGACACAAATCCATAACCCAAGGTATTATCACCTCATCGTGCAGTTTTGTTAGAATTTCTCTGTTATTGATACCAGAATTATTCAAAAGTAAATCCACGCATGCGCACAATAGCGATGACAGTCGATGACAGGCGACTTGCCTACAGCAATTTGAGATTACTAATATGTAAAACAATATTTAGATCACCTGCTGCAAAATAAATGCAGTGGACATTACTTTGTAGAAAGCTTCCACTCAACATCAAACGGTTTTCACTATAAATATATAACGTTTGTGCGTTGACAGACGTTTCCGTCTCAGTCACTTTTAAAATAGAACTTTATAATAGTCTCAAAAGACTTGTTGCTACATGGGAAAGCACAGGAAAGACATGGGGTTTTTCTCCTTACCGACAAGTTTCAACAGTGGCTCAGGCTGCTCGTCCTCTCTTTCCTTCAAGCTGCACAGCAGAAGATTCACGCGGGTTCGAATCCGACACAATCAAACACTCACCACAGTCAGATGCCAGAGAGATACAATGTGTCCAATCCCTATTTACAAGAAAACGCTGATATTCAGTTGTGCTGTACAGAAATGTGCTAATTATCCACGACACTCCTCGGCAGAAGCATTGTTGACATATCAGTTTGCCGCCATGTTTTAACGATCGCCTATGACCTCGCGTGCTCACTACCGCCCCCTATCATCACTGCCGCCAGAGAGGCTTTTAAATCTGTGCGTAATCCCGCCTGACCACGAGGGGCCATCAATGTGGTCAAGCAGAGAACAGCACTTTTGTCACATGCATTACACAAATGATAGACACAAACTATTCCTATTATCTCCCTTAGATTTTCTTTAAATGTTACAACTTACGCATAAAAAATTTAATTAAATACACCAAACTTAGTGTGTGTATCGTTAACCTTTTGGAGGTGTATTGTGCGATGTTCTTTCATATTTTTATTTTTTGTTTAAAAGTAAAAACTAAATATATAATATAATATTCGTATTTAACATAACGTTAAAAATAAATCAATAAAAGTATCAATTAAACATTATTAATATTAATTTAGTACTGATAAATCCGGACGTGGATTCCACTAGAATTAAATACTGTACACAAAACTGACATTGATGAACACACATAAAAAAAAAAAACAAGCGCACATAATAAACATTTAATTTTTTGAACGTTTTTTTTTTTTTACATTAAAACAGTAAAGAGGACTAATTGTACATATTTAGTCTATTTCTAAGTTGTGCATTCGTGTGCATGTATATTTACGTGTAATTTAATGTATTGTTGGGAGAAAGATATATGCGAATTTGTGTTAAAATGTAAAAATAAATAAATAAATTAGAAAAGACCTCAACAAACAATTCCATTTCATGGATTTTAATTCAAATCAATACAACAGCTTTTAAACGCATTTCAGCAAACACTATTTCTCTCCCTGACATCCGGAATAGTTATGCTAAAGCACTATGTACCTTTACACTAAAGGCCAATTAAACTAATACAGAGTAAAATTTCTGTGGTGTCAGAATCACAATTAATAATAAATAATAATACTAATAATAAAAACAGCAGCATTCATGAACATCGTTGCATGCAACTGCTTTAATAAAGCCGGTCACTGGTCCACTGTGAAACTTACAGGTACAGAGCATGAGACAATGCTTACAGAAAAATAAAAATAATGCTCTACTACATTCAATACACATGGCTTATACTTTATTCCTAAAATGAAATAATAATAAAGTCAAATTGTCATATTACTTTCAAATACATTTTAAAAGAATTGCATGTCGCCTTTTAATATACGCAGTTCCTCTTGTCAATAAAAGTGAAACAATTCAGCGAACAATCCTACAAATAAAAATATTATTCAACAAGGATGCATTCAACTTCTCAAAAGTAAATACATATAATATATAATAAAATATTAAGCAGCACTGTGTTTAATGTTGATTTCTTGAGCACCAAATGAGCATATTAGAAAGATTTCTGAAGGATCGTGTGATACTAAAGACTAATCTTACTGACCCTAAACCCTTGAATGGATGTGTTTCTCTTTAATCTTTGGACATGAAAACTGGAAGAACTCCATATTTGGAAAAAGAATGATTTATGAATCACTTTTAGGTTGCTTCTTGAATGGCCTGCTGAGGGCCCAGTTGTCATGTCTGTGTGCCGCTTGGTCCTCGGTCTCGGTCTCTGATTCGCTGCTGGAGCTCTCACTACTGCTGCCGCTGCTGGGACTGTCACTGCCGCTGAACTCATAGCAGTCTTTCTCCTGCCTGCTTTTCTTCTCTTTCTGTTTGTTGTGCCCCTCCTTCTTCTTTATTTCCACTCTTCCAGGGGTTTCCACTCCACTTGATGTGGGCACCTCAGACATCTGTCTATCCTGCCAGTTTGGGTTTGCTAAGGGAAGGTCTGGACTCTTCATGGAATCTTCCTTTGGCTCAGTCCTGTGCGGTTTATCTAACTTTGAACTCTTAGATTTGGACCGAATAACAAACCAATCCTATGAAAAATGGTGACAATAAGAATACTTATTATAAAAAGACACATTTCTTATAATATATAAAGAGCGGAAAATGAAATAAAATAAACATTTATTGGGTTACCTGAGAATGAATGGAATTAATGTGATACTTGACTCCACTTTCAGAGTTGAATTCTTTCTTACATATCAAACATTTATATTTCCCAGTCTCAAATTCACCCTGCAGGGAAAAATAAAGATGACAAAGCAATAGTTATTTAGTTATACTGTAAAGATGAATATTTTCTGGTCTAACTACACTACACCATTCAACAATTTGGGGTCAGTACAATTTTCTTTAGTCTGCGAGGATGCATTAAACTGACCAAAGGTGACAGTTAAGACATTCGTAACCTTACAAAAGATTTCTATTTCTAATAAATAGTACTCTTTAGACATTGATATTTATTAAAGAACTCAAAAAAAAAAAAATACAGTTTTCATATTAAGCAGACAAATTACAAAGCACCAAATCAGTATATTAATGATTTCCAAAGGATCGTGTGTATGTGACAATAAAGACTGGAGTAATGGCTGCTAAAAATTCAGCTTTGCCATAACTGGAATAAATTACTACCGTACGTCATGATAAGGAAAAAAAACATATATAAGTCGCACTGGACTATAAGTAGCATTTATTTAGAACCAAAAACCAAGAGAAAACAATACCGTCTATGTCTTCAGTGTAGACTACAGGAGCACTGAGCAGCATCTCTGGCAGCATAGAGCGCCCTCTCGCGGCTGGAGACGGTAATGTTTTCTATTGGTTCATTTCTCTTGGTTCATTTCTCTCTCGGTTCATGTCAAATTAATTTTGATAAATAAGTTGCACCTGACTATGCGTAGCAGGACCAGCCAAACTATGAAAAAAAGTGCGACTTATAGTCCGGAAAATACGGTATTTAAAATGTATGTAAAAAGAAAACAGTTATTTTAAATTGCAGTAATATTTCACATTAGTACTGTTTTGACTATATTTTGTGTGTAACATGTCTGAAAGGAAATTTATTCCTTACCAAGGTACATAGCCCAAGATGAGCCTTTAGGCCAGATACACTGGTATAGAAGCAGTTACATCCCTAATATGACAACAAAGATGATCATTACACATTTTGTTCGGCAAACCGTTCATTTACTGAAAATCTTTGCTTCTGCATAATCCCAAAATCCATGCAAAACATGCACAAAAAACTAATAAATGGTCCTTTAAATTCAAACACAATGGTAAAAACACCTGGAATAATATCGGTTTATGCATGATATTCACACCTTGTTTGGACACTGCACTTTTTTATGCAGCTTGACTTCATTCTTCCACTTCCGTAGAGTCTCCTGACTGAAGGCCGGCAAACCTGGACGAGAATACTTCAGCTACATAGACACAAAAATACCATGAATGCTTATACAAATGAATACGAGATTGATTCTTCCTTCATAGCTCTCAAAAAGTGAAATTAAACCTTTTAGTGAATCCTTGAAAGTGTGCAAAACAAACAAAGCTGATGCTGCCTAACCAAAAAAAGCTTCACACAGGTTCTGAGTCATTTACAACATGTTAGCATAGTTTGACATATACACCTTCCTGTCGTCTGGCACCAGGTCACGCTGCACTTTCCTTTTGGGCCATTCCTTCAGCAGCTCTTCACTGGCGATCTCCCTCAGGTGGAACACGGCCACCTGCGCCGACAAGCGCTTGGTCCGACCACTCTGTGTCCGCTCTGGGACGGGCTCTTTCTGTGTCTTCAGCTCCTCTACTTCACTTTCTTGGGTCATCTGCAACAACAGATAAGCATGAAAACATCAACAGCCTGAATGACATTTTGGTAAATGCTTTTTGAATAATGGAGAGGGGGACTCACCGGAGTGTGTTCGTTCTTGACATGGTACTCCAGGCCCGCTCTGGAACGATATGCTTTTCCACAGTGTTTGCAGTTCAATAAGAGCTTCTCCAGCTCTGACGCCTCTTTGCCGCATTTCTTCATGTGGTACACATAACCCATTATACTAGTGAAACTTCCAGTGCAACCCTAAAACAAAATATTCATCACTTTAATCATTTTAAAAATCCACAATGCTATACAGTCATTGTTTAAACTTTTTCTATCATCATTTATTGTTTTATTGTGAAATATTATTAGTTTAAAAAAACTCACATGATCTTCCAATAGTTAATTTTTAAATATGCTGACTTGCGCTCAAGAAACATTTCTTATTGTTATGAATGTTGAAAAGAGTTCTGCTTATTATTTTTGAGGAAAAAATTTTCGCAGGATTATTTAATGCCTCTTTGCTGAATAAAAGTATTCATTGCTTTTTCAAAAATCGAACTGACCCCAAACGTTTTAATTGCAGTGGATTCTTTTAATTTTCTTGTTTATTACTAATATTTTTTTTCCAGTTTTTATGTGCTGACCTCTAAAGCCTTTTAAACTGAATTTAATTCAATACAGATAAATGACCACACCTCTTTTGAACATTTTAATTTGCCCATCCTTTTTAATACTTTGCGTAATTTCTCCTTTACGGCTTGGTCAACTAGGTCATTCCCTGTATCTGGAATGGGCTGAAAAAACAAACAAGAAAATAATTTTAGTGTCAATACCATAATTTTCTCTGTCAATGTCACTACCAGTTTAGAAAAAAAAACCGAATAAAACCTAACCAAGTTGTTATGGTCAGCCATGAGGTGGTACTTCATTCCTGTTGAAGTTTTCAGTTGTTTTTCACAGTGTGGACATGTAAAAGAATTCTACACATAGAACAAATACAAAATCAGATGCAGAATTCAGTGCTAAAAAAATGTGCTATATCTCTGTTTTCACAAACTTTGCTATATGAACGTACTAGCTTGCATGTTTCCAGGTGCTTCTTTAACCCATCCACTGTCTTTCTTCCAACACTTTTGCATTTTGGGCAGCTTACTCTGCCCTTTGCCAAAATCTGAAGCTGCCATTTTTCCTCCTGACTTCCTGTAAAGAACCACAATATATATATTATGACTACTTAAAACATACAGTATGTCTGTGCTGTTTTCATTTAGCCACTGTCTCATTTACCTGGCGGATAAACAGGTGACTCCTTCTTAGTGTGCGGAGATGATTTCTGCTCCTGTGTGCTGTCAGTTATCTGATTCTTCTGAGTGAACTGAGCAACGGGAACTATAACAGGTACTATTAAACAAAAAAGATGTGGTCTTCACTATTCATGTTGTATCATGAATTACAGAAGAAAAACAAGAACTGCATACCGGATTGCTTTACTTCCTCTATGTACTTTTTTAATGAGGGCTGGTCAGTTTCCTCAATCTTGTGCTTCTTCTTTAGCTTTAAACCTGTAGCATAAAAATGTGTTCAACTTTTGGACATTATTTAAAATGTCATATATCAGTTTATCTATTTATATTTAAGTCTGGACTTACCTGTCTCTATTAATGTGTTTGAACTGGATCCATCAGTTTTTCCCATCATTTCACTGGTGTGGTTCATACATTGGCTTTCCGAACCATTGACCAGACTGGATGTAATAATTGAACTGCAAGATGACCCATGGTCTGAATCTTCTGTAGGTCTCATAACCACAGGCTGGAGATCATGGTACCTTAAGACATGACGTTTCGACACCATTATTGATTCAGTATATGGTGCAATACATTACTACTGAATGGGCAAACATGTTTCAAATGACTCTGAATCTGAGATCAAACTAAATGATTAAAATTTTTACAATGCAGTTTGCACAGATTTATTGTTGGCAAAACTCACTTTTTTCTGGTGTAAGTTTTCTTTATTTTCTGAGAGCTTGTCTTTTCTTTCTAAAATTCAGTAACAGAAATGCAGTAACATTATTAGTTTTGATGGTCTCCTGTTTAATTTGACTAATTACCTAAATATATTCTATATATACATTGGCATATTGATGCATAACTTATGGTGAGGATGCTTGGACTTACTTTGGATGGTTTCATTCCACTATTTTCAGCTTCTCTTCCCAAATCTTTCATGACATCAACTGTTAAGGATGCAATCAACTCTTTAGAATAATATATAATAGATTTAATAAATGTGACCACTCAAAAGTTACATATTTAATAGATCATAATGTAGATTTAATTCATTTCAGACTACATGTGATCATGTTCTGGGGATGCAACCACATCACAATAAACCATATAGGGTTTACAAAGTTTAGAATTGAATAAATCTTAGATTAATACAGAATTACCTGGTGTTTGGGGGTTTAGTTTTGGTTTTGACATTTTCCTCTTGCTGGGTACACATGTGGCAGACATGTAATCCTGGGTCTGATCCATGATCCTATTCCACACAAATCAATGCTAGATACAGAGAAGCATGGGTAGGGATCCACTGCTATCTATATTAGATCTTTATTTTATCATAATCAAAAACAAATAAATAACAGTTACATATAGGTAATATGCTTTGTGGAATTTCATTAATTCAGTGTCCCTCAAGCAGATACTGGTTGCACTAAGGCTAAGAATTTGAAGAATAAAACACATCTGAATGCATGGACTAAGCCTGCATTTGCACACAGAAGCTGCCTGCAGCCCTACATGCTCCTTTATTGCAGTGCATAAGTGTAGTCTTCAAGACCACTGCCACCATCATTGCCCACCAATATTCCCAGCTAAAAGAATAAGGCATGACGGCACTACGTCACATAAATCCTATGCCGCTGGACGACACTGTCATACAATCCGTATTACATCGATATACCCTAAACTTTAAATTTAGAAAGGCATATTTAACACTTAATGCTCACAAAACAGTCAAGAGTAGCTATAACATTACCGTCCTCTCGCCGAGATCCTTTCATACATAATACGCCCCTATTCTCCACCAGCCAATGAGAAAACGCTCTTCCCACAACACACCAAAAGGGGCGGGTCTTCACGCTAAAACAACCTATCGCTGGAGACTGCAGGTCCTAGATCAGATCTGGACACGCCTCCGTTTTTACTCCTTGCTGAGGTTGAGACGCCGTGACTGAACCGGAGTCAGTGTGTGTACAGAACTGAACCAATTTAGTTTTAGCAACATCAAGTTTCGGTTTCAATATACTAGAAATGAGCAGCGCAGGGTATTCTTGGCTTTCCAGTGGATTAAATGCGTGGTTAAATCCAAACACACGGAGGTCCACAAATGAAAAGGTACTATTAGCAAACATGTAACAACTTTTCTTTACAAACTGATTTTAATATTATAAAATACAATATTTTTGCTTCAGATGTTATGGTATGTGCTGGCAAGGAAGTCTATATATAAAGGGTGCTTGTATCAGGGTTAAATTTTAACAAATTTTAATCTCTGTTTCTATATTTTCAAGAAGGGTAACCTTAGAGCTCTTCGACAACAAATCCATGCACTCTCTCAGTCTTTTGTCCTAGATGGTATGTATGTCACCTGATAATGTTTCTAATGCCATTTATTTAACACACCCCAAGACAAATATATATTTAAAAAACTGTATAAAAGTAAGCTTTTGCAATGTGACATACTCTATTATGTTCACCTGTTTCTAGATGCAGGCATTGACGATCCTCAAATCCTTACTTTGACAAGAGAGGATCTGAATGAGCTTTTTCCTGGTGTTAGGAACTTTCAGCTCAGAAGGACAATTATGACACTCATCACAGACACAGTGAAGGTAATGTCTTTGGTCAACATGCTAGTAAAATGAAACTTAAAAAACAAAAAACAATTTCCAACTTTATGGCCTTTTTTTTTAACAACCAAATAGTACCAAACACAATTTTGGATGCATGTTTGTGGCCATTTGCTCCAAACCGAAGTTCACACAGGTGTAGTTCATCACTTTAATGATGAAGGGTTCCACTAATATTTCCACTAACAATCAGCAAATATTTATTATTAAAATAATTTTTTATATGATATTGTGACCTTTTGGGGTCTTTTTATATATTTAATACTAAAATGTCATGTTACAGAAACCAAATACAATGTAAATGAAATAAACTGTGTGCATATGCACATGCTCCAATTATTTTTATGTTTACAGATAAGTGAGTAGCTTATGACTCATCTGTAATTATTTATTATTTGATTCCTGAAAGGATTCACTTCAACATGGCCCAGACACATTGGCTGCTGCACTGACGCGTTTAATGCACCAAAACAGTGAGTTACTCATGACCTACAGATCTACCATTTTTCAGTTGTAGCAGAGAACAAGTGGAGTTGTCTTTGTTAAAGAGAGGTTTCATAGCGGCCTTATGACTTTTTCCTAGATGATGCTGCTGTACAGGATGTTTTGAAGGAGTCCCTTTGTGCGTTTAGACAAATGGAGGATCAGCTCAAAGCAGCACAGGCATCACTGAAACCATACATTGAGGTCTTGAACGGTTTCTCTGAGGCATATGCTAGAAAAGAAGACTGGGATAAAGAGGGAACATCAAGCAGGAGAACATTTTCAAGCTCATTCCCAACAAATATGAACCCTCCAACAATACAGATTCCCTCTTTTGGTGTGTAAAAGTAAAAAATCTCATTACTCCCAAGAGTATCACCCAGTTGCTCAAAACCACATTTTTGCAAACTTTGCTTTAAGAGATTTAAAATATTTTTTTTATTATTAAAATATAAAGTGGGTTTCTGGAGTCTTGATAGCACTAGTGCAAATGCTTCTATTATGGTTTTTAAAATGTATACGTTTCATACCCACCCTCCTAATATATTTTTCCTATGCAGAGCCTACAGTCAGAGTGCATCCATTCTTTTGTGGTCGAACCTTGGGAACGGACAAGCAAATTCTTGCCCAGCTCAAGGGAGTTAAAGAGAGTGAATTATCGGATTGTCAGTTGATACTGGCCTTCAGTCCTGTGACATCACGAGCTGGAATTGATGCCGAAGAAGCACTGAAGAAAATTCCAGGTAATCACTTATTAAAACAGTGCTTAACTAGTTTCCATATTATATCGGAATATTGTATTTGATAGAAATGTAGCCAGTTTAATACAGGTTTCCTGTAAGTTATAGGACTAGTCTGCAAATGGTAATTTCATGGGTTTAGTCCTTCTTGCACTTGTATCTTGACAATTAAAATTAAAATTTTAATGTAAAATTATTATTATATTTTTCATCTGTCTCTACAGATAATTACCCAGCAGTACTGGTGATAATGCACCATACCTTCAACCCTGACTACGTGTGTCCCAGCTTAAATGTATCTTCTCGTGTGAATATTGTGGAACATGTTAATGTGCTCTTTCATGATTCACGTAATGGTCTTCTTCAGTGTCCAGCAAATGAAAATGCAATGAGAAAACTTCAATCTGTCTTAAACCGGTACATGTAAATGTTCTTGCTTCAAATGCTTTAACTGTTAATAGTTGAAAATGTATGGTCATATGAGTAGACAAAAACAACAAGCCTGCCAATAAACATTTAAGACTGGGGTGTTGATTCCAAAAATTTAATATTCAGATAATTTTATCACAATATTTTAATAAGAAAGCCAATAGCAGGAACATTAGAAGAACACCTTTTCCATCAATGCTCAAACCATAATGCGTCCTCATATACTCACCTTCATGTAGGCACATTTAAATTCCTGTACATCTCAAACATCAGAGAAGTGATACCTCATGCCATCATTATTAATATTCTAGCTTTTTAAAATGCATTATGACAAAGAAGTTGTGGTGGTTCAACAGGCTAAAGCAAGCAAGCTTATAGTCAACCTACACACTGATACCAAAACCTGCCCTGACTTCTGATCTTTTAATTCAGAGCCTTCCCTTTTTCATACTTTTACCAATATTGTGCGTAACATTCACAAATCACAAACCAAAAAAAAGAAAGAAAGAAGAAAAACACACATTTGAATGCTTTCTCATACAATAAACATAAGAGTTAATATACTGATTTAGGGAGACGGTCCTCACAAAATGTATTCCAGCAACCTGGAAAAAAAACTGGCTTGGTTATGAAACGTTCTACAGCCAATCACCACACCTGATGAGTAACCAATAGGAATTTCGGTAGGCACATAGATAGATCTGTTTGAATAGCAATCTTTGCACCACACAACCATGGATCAATCATGGATATTATTTCCCATTAAAACACTCAAAAGGAAAAACAACAGCCAAAAACAAACATGTGTGATGGTACGGTGGGGTCAGTCGAGACAAAAGTGCCATTTGTTTACATTCGAGTGATTGGCCAGGGCATGTTGTGCTTATCCAAGTTTCTCCTGTTTGACAAGCCCCATCTGTCACTGGCTTGGTCCTTTTTTCTTGTTGCTCCAGTAATTGCTGTAGGCCTTGTCAAACATATTTTTGCAGCTTAGCTTAGCATTCAGACGGGAGCAGATGAGGAAGGAGCCGCCCATTTTGCGGTGCAGAGAGTAGGTTTCTTCTGGTGGAGGGATGAGGCGCTGTTTCAGCATGACGGGGATGAGGTTGTGGATGCGCTCTGTGGTGCTCTGCGCCCCGAAATCAAATGGCTCCTCAGAGGCAAAAGCCTCACCCAGGATCATCACAGCATCCACATGGGCATTTACCATGGCCTGGATGAGGAGGAGAGCTTGTGTTAACACCCCTTATTTGTCACATGTGCAGCTTACAACAAAAATATCTGGTATATTAGTACCTTTGACTCATAACCAGTCAGGAACTTCATGTCTATGGATCGCTTCAGCACTTCTTCTCGATTACCATCTGCTGCAGCCTGGATGATCTGTTTTAAAGAGGAAGATGCAATTGGTTAAAGAAATAAAATATTTAAATAGTTAACTTTTTTAAATCGTAAAATTGTTGTGTCTTACTTCAATATAAAGATCAGTGAAACTCTCCTCAAACCCTCTTGTTGCACCAAAGTCCAGCAAAGCAACCTGTGGATTGAAGAACAGCTCGATTATACCAAGTGACGAAGCCAAAACAATACACTTCCTTTTCAAATGACTTTACAAAATACTCAAATACAATAAAATCAATACATAGACACTTTGGGGTTGGGTAGGATGTTAGAATAAATGTTAAATAAAGTTTAGTAAATAAATGGCATATAAAATGATAAATATTACAAAACAAAAATGGTATAAATGTAACATTTTGAAGATTGAAATCAAAAGTAACAATGTTAAATATTATCATTTAAAATTCTAATTTGTATTTAATATATTTAAGTATATAACTAAACCCTCTGATTGTAAAGCTGAATTTTATAGTACTTATTACTCCAGGCTTCAGTATTTACGCTCCTTCAGAAATCATTCTGATAGGATCTGCAGCTCAAATATTTCATATTATAATTATTCTTTTTATCTATTACAACAACAACTACAACATCATAACACTAATTTAAATAGAAATCTTTTGTAACATTATAAATGTCTTTGCTACTCGTTTTGGACAATTTAATGCATGGTTGGCAAATAGAAGTATTAATAATAAAAAAAGGTAAAAACAGCAACAACAAAAACGCTTTTTAATAATTATAGTGTAAATATTTGCAACACCAGTAAAAAGGTATGACAAGCCACCTATTCTTTACTAATACTTTCTACCTTTTAGAATGATAGTCAAAACAAGTGAAAGTATGGGAATTATCTTGTGGCCGAAACAAATGTTTAATTCCTCAAAACTCTTATATTCAAGCAGGTTTAAAGTCTAAATTCAGCCTTGTGGGTCTAATCTGATAGAGTTAACAACTTGGAAAGGTCATAGTGGCGTTCTCTCTTACCCTGTGGGTTTGTGGATCATAAAAGAAATTAGACCAGTTGGGATCCGTCTGCATGTATCTGAACTCGAACAGCTCTCTCAGACACAGGAACAGGATGTTCTCGCAGATCTGTGCAAAAATAAAAAAAGTATGGTTACTACACATGCACTAAAGTGCTTTAAAACCACAATATTTAGGCTTTATGTAGCACTTAGTATAAAATTATAAATCAGTTCCAACTCAAAACAAATCAATGTTTTAATGCAATGTTTACATACTACATAAATAATGAGCATTTAAATCATAGTTGTGTGGTCTGTTAAAAAAATCAATCACATTTATTGCCTTCATTTATGTCAGTGTGCATCATTACTTCTATTCACGATTTGGTCAACGCAGTTTATTTGTTTTAAACTTCATTCATTAACCTTTTTTTTGGTATGGATATAACCTTGTTTACGCTTTGCCCTACTAATGCAATAACACATTTCCACCATCAGGCGGCGATAATGCTTCAGGAGGCTCACTGGCTTCCATACAGGCCACGTTTGAGACCATGTGACTCAAGCACAATAGAATATGACATGGCCTGAAACAACAAAATTTTAATATGCTTATATAACTTGCTAAAAAATAATGATGTTAATTACTGTTATTAACAGTAGGAGAACTGAAAGTACTAGAAAGTAAACTGAAATATTTCTCAGTCCAATAAGGATGGCAACCAACTCATTATCCAATTACAAATGTTTTGAATGTTTGTGGATGGTCTGAACATACATGTTTTCTTTGAGTCCTTAAGTTTTACATTTAGATGTAGCAAATTTAAGCCATAAAAGTCTTAAATGGTACAAGAAAAGTTGTAATTATAAATTTGAAAGTTCTTAAATTTGAGGATGGAAATACAAGAATCAAGAAATGGTTTAATGTTAGTTTTTTTTTCAAACCAATGCAAATTTGACCCATGTTTTAATAAAGCAAACACATTAAATGTGAACTGGTGGATTGACAAGAAGCTGTGTCTTCTAAAAATTCAAACATTTATGGTAGTAAGATGCATTTATACATTTTAAATGAATATAATAATTGATACAATTTATTCATCCCTTTTCTTTAAAAAATATTCTAAAGACTGGAATGTGAAAATTTCGTTTTCAAGAAACCTGTATCTGAACTGTAAATCAGATATTTTATTTATTTATTCATTTTATAGTTTAATATAGGTTACCATAGACACTGCCCTAATCCTCTCACATGGTATTAATTTTATTTGTGCAAGTATGTGAAGCCTTAAATATCCTGCAGATTCCCTGGTAGATGCAATAGTGCCGTTTCTTTTCATTTCATTCATTGAAACAATTTTACCAGCAACAGTGAATACCTCATTTTTCAACTCTTGTGAAAGTCCATCAGCCTGATCCAAGGGAAATCCAGGCACCAGTTCAGTGGTGAGGACATGCTGGCTGCTGAGCTCGTCAATTACCTCTGGCACGTAGAAGAAGGGGTGATCTTTCAGAAGTTCCCTGCCAAAAACCACAAAGCTTCTAAGTCACTGAGTACAAGTCAGCATTCCCGTGAAAACATGCTACCCCGCACATGCACCACAGACAAGACGTGATAATAAACACACACACACATCTGCTTCTGCATGTGGGATGTGGGAAAAACCATGATGCTATTCTCTAGGTGTGAGGATATCCACAACGAAGCTTAAAAATTGGGTACGTCAACTTTGAAATACAGTTAAGATATATATTTGAAAACTATCTAGCAACATGAAAAGTTCATATTAGAAGTAGCAATACTAAATATACTGCTGTTATGTAACAAGACTAGATCTATATACATCTATATTAAAGACGACAACAACATACTCTGACCACACAGATTTACACAACATGCAACGTAATCCAGCGGCAGTAAATATCTAATTACTTAACAGGATACTGCACACTTCAGCACTGCCAAGCCATTATAGGCAAGATAATACCTTCTCTTTTCCGAGAAATTATCAAAATTAAGTGAGGTCTATTCTTAAGATAAGAAAAATCTAGAAGCAAATGGCGTATGAAAAATAAAATTAAAAAGGAAAACAAGTTTATTTTCTTATTTTAAACAAACCACATTTAGATATTTGTCCTTGAAACCAGCCAAAAAGTTTATAAAGTAAAGTAACTTTTTGTTGTGTGTCAACCCTACTGAGAGATGACTCTAATCTGTTTTCTTTTAACTTTTTATATTATATTTTTTTCTTCTATAAAACCACTTTCAGACAAGCTTTTTTCTTTTTCTAATCTAAGTCTATGGAGGCACTGAACAGTATTAAATGCAATTGTACAGAAACAATCAAAACAGAGGAGAAGCACAGATTCTGTGAGTTTAGCAACAGTAACCACAGATCATCTAAAGGTCAACTGTCCATATGAACCATTTCAATAAAATCAACTGGACTACCTGACAAAGAGAAGACATTCTAGAAGAAGGAGTCTGATTATTTCCTCAGCTCTTCCGGATTGGAAACAAAATCATTTTGAAAAGAGCTAATCTGCTGAACCCTGAGTGTCTCATTGGTCTGCTCAAAAGTAAAAGACACATCTCACCCTGAAGGCATGTACACAACCATATCTCTCTCTTGGAGCGGGCGTTTCATTCTCCACCCTCCCTGTGAAGTCAGGGTCCCAGTAGAGGACAGGACACAGGGTACAGGCTTATTTACAATGTTTATTATTTCAATTTGTGCTATATTTAAAATATGTCAGCACCCAAACTGTTCCTTAAGATCAAATCATTCAATCCCTGGCCTACAAGCTAGGCAGTTATTTTTAGCCTGGTGCTGAAGCCCCAACACTCCAGAGAAGCTGTTATATGAGGATACAGAAGTGCACAATCATTCAGAGCAGTTGTAGTGTTTATTTTCGTGTGTGCAAACCTTCCTTTCAAAGGAATTATGGGGTGTAGGATGGATTTAGCTTGGATATCAGACACATGGCAGCCTGAAATGTCATGTAGACCGCTTGTGAGCCCACAGCCCACCCATGGTTTTATAGAGGGGGAAGATCAACAAATAAAATGATGGGATGCTCTGAATAAGCAGTGAGAAATATCTCCAGGTTGTTTTTGTTCACTCACTTGAATTTCCGAGCACACTTGGCTTCTCTTATGTAATCACACTCCAGCGCCAGCTCACGTCGCATCACATCTATCAAATGGTCCGGGAACAGACCTGCACATTCATAGACACCGTCACACATGAGTCAGTAGGTTAGTTCAAATTTTACACAAATAACTATTTGAGTCACCAAGGGGTGGCACTCACAGTCCTTCAGAGTTTATACGTTTTCAAAATGATAAATTTAAGACTTGCTTTAAATTACAATTTTGAAAAACATTGTTTTAATAATGAGAAAAACACATGAAATCAGTATCGTGAATATCACATTACGAGTGAATTACATCCCTAGTTTCAATAAGGTTTTGATATGCTTAAAAGAAGATAATTACAAATGTTATTAAATGAATGTCATGCAAATATCAATAGAAATTCAAGTGCAATTCAGTTTACCATTTGGCAGTACACTATAAGCATAATTCAAAGACAACAAAAGAAAATTTTATCCTATTTAAGTGGGCCAAAAAAGCATGTAAAACAAACTGTATTTAATTGCAATTAAGTCCCTGAAAAAAATTAAGTTCACACAATGCTAATGTATAATACACACAATGTATAATGCTAACATGTTCTTGTGTTTCACAAGGGTTGGCAAGACATTATGAAATGTCTTAGATATCTGCTGTGTGTCACTTCTCTCTTCTGGCAAAAAGGAGGATTGACAACACTGCGGTGGCATTTACAAGCTCAAATGAAAGTTCAGTCTATGTTTGGAGCATTAGGCTTCTCTGACAGCTGAACATTTAACTGGCATTGATCTTGCAGCAGTGGATGTTGTTGTAACAATGTTGTAATGTAACCAGTTGGTGTGCGAGGCTCTGGGGCTCTGATCGGTCAGCGTGCAGCTTGAGATCCATCAGCCCACTGAGACCCAACAGGCCCCGAGCTCCTAGTTCTCAGTTTGAAACACAGTAAACAGATTTGAGTGCACTGACACCAAGTTCTTGGAAAAAATGGGGTCAACAAATGTTCCAAAATCAGTGCAATTTTATAAGTATATTATTTTGACTTTGGCTACTTATAGCCAAAATATTTTAGAGCCCACAAAAATGGACACTACTTTTCCAAAGTTTGAGGTTTGAGAAGCAATCAAAATGAACAAACGAGCAATAATATACAAGTGTCATATTAGTATATTATTACAGTGTTACATTTCAATTTCACAAAGAAACGTGTAGCATTTTGTCCAAGCAATAATAAAAGGACGCATAAAATTTATAATTAGTTTTAAATCGCAACAAAAAAAATTGAGTGAATCGTTACATCCCAATTTTCAACATTGATAAGAATAGGAAATGGTTTTTTGAGTTCCAAATCAACAGATTACAATGAAACTGAATCATATGAAGGATCATATGAAACTGAAGACTGTAGTAATGTTGCTGAAAATTCATATTTTCCATCACAGGAATAAATTATATTATTAAAAAAAAAAAAAAAAAAAAAAAATTATATATATATATATATATATATATATATATATATATATATATATATATATATATATATATATATATATATATATATATATATATATATATATATATATATATATATACACACACACACACACCTTTTAAATTGCAATTTTATTTTACAAATATTTCTGTGTCTGTTTTTATTTATTTTTTTATCAAATTAATCTAGCTTTTGTGAGCATAAGAGACAACCTTTAAAACCCAACCTTTGAAACGGTAGTGTATATCCTTAAAAAAAAAAAAAATGTTCAGGGACCTTGACAGAATCATAACAGCATCTGCTTCTTCTAATATTACATTATACTACATCAGGTGACAGCAGTTGACCTTTTTATTTGATTTGTGCGCTTTTAGGTTTGTAGTTATATGACAAAAACCAGACAGGAAGTAAATGGACTGGTGGGATTAGGGAATAATCTGAGGCGCTCACATTATTATATGCATTCAATCATTTATTTACCTAAAATTCTAAAAAATCTAATTTATGGTCATCATCACCTTCAGGAAGGGCGTTGCTCATGCTCAGGACCGTCATCAGGTTATTCACATCGCTGTTGATGCTCTGTGCGACTCCAGGGTACTGCAGAAACCAAGAGTAGGTTACAATGGGCTCAGATAGAGTCACACAGTAGCAGTTCATTTCATAAACCAAAACAAGTTCAAACCAGTAAGAACACGGACAACAAATTCAATGCAAAACACCTCCAGCAAAACAGCCTTGAACTTGCTGAGCGTATACTGGTGGACTAGTTTATTTCAGAACATTTCAAAACTGTTTGTTTTACTAAAATAAGAGACATCCAGATTCAGGTCATCTAATCATAAACATTCAGATCGATTTTGTTTGCCAAAGCAGTTAGCCTTAGGACTACAAGCAGTTGGTGCGCCGAATTAACTAATTTAATTTGACTGTTAAAAATGCATTTTACAGTACAGGTGCATAATAGGAGGAAAGATTTGTTTGTGGCTTTGGTGTGGAATGCACCAACACAAGCGCAGTCTTGTACACTACTGCTGCTATTGCTAATGCTAACAAAGAAATCACGCTCCTCTGAAAGATGGGATGACTGTAAATGTATATGTTGCATGTAACAAATTTATGTAAATATAATCAAACTTACTTCTTCATTTAAAAAAAGTATTATTTCTCTATTAAAAAAAGAAAATACAAATAGGTTATGAATAAAATCACCTTTGATTTACCAATGACTATCAGCTGCAAAAAGATAAAATCATTTTATCTTGTGTTGCATCCCGTTAAAATGAACAGTAAACTCTCTTTAAAGCATTATTGATCGTCAGGACCACTCTTTAACAATAAAGCTGCTTAAAAGATTCTTCACAGCGATGCCATAGAAGCCCCATTTTTGGTTCCACAAAGAACCAAAAGGTTCTCCAAAGGTTCTTTAAAGAACCATCTCTTTCTTCCCTTTTTATAATCTGAAGATTATTAATTCACTACAAAAAACCTTTTGTGAAACAGAAAGGTTCTTCAGATGTTAAAGTTTCTTAAATGGAACCATTTGGACAAAAAAGGTTCTTCTATGGCATCGTGAAGAACCTTTTTTTTTTCTTTCCTAGTACTTCAGTCTGAAACCAACCTGGATTTTCATGGCGACCTCTCGACCGTCTTTCATCTTGGCCAGATGGACCTGACCAATAGAGGCAGCAGCAAAGGGTCTTTCCTCAAAAACATCTAGTTTATCCCTCCAGTTTGGGCCCAGGTCATTGTTCAGGGCTTTCTGCACAGATCAAAAGCAAGAGTGTACTTTTTTTCTTCTTCTTCAATTCTGAGTTTTATGATTTTCAGATGCAAAACATTGAAATATTTTGTAGTTTAAGTAGATGGGCTTAAGTAGATACCATCATCTGTTTGATGGGCATGAAGTCAGCACTCTGACGCACACGTTCAAAGATCTTGGCCAGCTGTGGGTTGATGAATGCATCATCTGAAATATTAAACACACATCCAGTGTTGGTATAGTACAGTGCTATTCATCAGCAAATGCCAAATGAAAATGATGGCCCAGTTAATAGCTGGTATTATCATCATTCATGGGTGATCTGATCACAAGTGTAGAATTTAACATTTCTATATACTTTAAAAACAATTTATTCTTGTAATGTCAAAGCATATTTTTCAGTGTAACAGGATTCTACAAAATCATGACTGACCTGTGATATAAACAGGTTAAATATGATAAACATAAACATGGTATAACCGCTGTAAAGAATGGCTTATTGCTTTATTTTTGTGCAAAGTTTCACTGATAGGCGAGTAGGTGTCCCTGTGAGTAGCTGTTGTTTAGGACACATTGGTGTTTGCACAACAAGTGTGATGTGGTCAGATGCTTTGCTAAGCTATGAATGTGTTTGAATGATTGGACCACATTGTATTTTGTGCTTAGTGTGTGAGAGCACTAAATAAATTGCCAGTACATCGTGACACTTTCCCTTCAGCTTTGTCATGTCTTGAGGGGCGATTGTGTGTGCTGTACTTTCATTCTTCCTCAAATGTAGGGTAAAGGTCACGTTTCTGGCATAGCTGTGGGCTTATTTTGAGCCTTGCCAATGCCAGCGCTGTCGTTGTCTTTCACTGGCAGTCGTAGGGATCTGCAGCTGACAAAATACTGCCTACAGTGGTTAAAGCAAAAAAAAAAAAAAAAACTAAATCCTGAGCCTGAACTTTGTCTAGGGGCGGGGCAGCAAATACAAAGCAGTGACTGTGGCAACTTTAACATTTGAAAGGATACTATGGCAAAGTTATTGCTTTCTTTATTCAAACAGATTTTCTTTTTCATTAATATATGGTTGACCTGAAGAATGAAAGTTATCATACACTTGGAAAATTAAGAGCTAAATCACTGCTAATCAACACTAGGGGTGTGATAATAGACTTAGCTCACAAAATACAGATACTTGGGTGACTAAACTGTGACAATATTTTAATACTATTTTTAAGAAATTTTCAATGACAAAAAAGTTGTCTTTTAATTACAAAAAGTAAAACAATGCAGTTGTTTTTAGAAATATTTTAACTAATCTAGGGCTGTAACTAACGATTATTTTGGTAATCAAGTAATCTACTGATTATTTTGACAACTGAGTAATCTGATATTTCTAGTAACACAAACAGACCCAAGTGAAAACCAGGCTTTAGTATGAATATTTATATATAAACTAACAATGAGGCAATAATAGTTGGCTCAAATAAAGTATCAAAACCAAGAAATTGTACTGAACAACACTTAAAATACATGATGTAATTTGCTTATACATAGTATGAACATAACCAATTTATAAGCACATTATGTATCAAAACCTATACCTGCAGAGGGCACCAACGGCCTGATGACATTTCACCTTACAGCGTGATTAAACAAGGTTTAAATCTATTACATTGTAATATTTGGCCACATGCAGAAACTTTTATTTTGAATTTGTGTAGTACAATAAATGGCATATTTATTCACAGGTCAATGTATTCTCCCGTGTTGGCAAAGGTTCATAAATGATTTATGTAACAAATCCACGCTGTTTTTCCAGATGAACGTTAATTCAAATTCACTGAAAATACAGTGGAAGAGTTTGGCCCCTTTCACACATACAGTCTTCACTGGTAAATTATTATAATAGATCATGTGTGAACAGGACCTTTTTAAAAATCTCGGTACATTTGTTCTGGCAATCATATGGTTCTTACTGAGATGGCATGATTACTGAGCTGTTTACTTAGATGGACATCTTTGACAATTGCCTCTCACATCTTTTTGTCGCGCTTCTCCATTCATCAGGGCTGCGACTCTGCAATTGGATACGATTACACACGTCTCATGTTTATAAAAACAAAAACATTCTGATTGGCTAGTAATGTTAGTTTAGTTGAGAGTGAAAGCTGTGCACCTCTCATACCACTGGTAGGCGAACTCGTGGACTAGTGATATTAAATCAACAAATAATATATTATATATATATATATATATATATATATATATATATATATATATATATATATATATATATATATATATATATATATATATATATATATATATATTTTTTTTTTTTTTTTTTTTTTTGCAGGCAAACGCTGCATGCTGGAAATCCCGCACAGTGCCGGAAAACTTTAAAGTAAAACGCCACGGTCTTTTCATATTCCACATTGTTCTTCCGTTAACTTAGATGAGTTGATACATACCTCTCCCGTCTCAGTGTGCACTCTCAATCACTGTAGCACACGGCGGCACTATGCTGGCGTTTATCTTAGTTACATTCAATCCTCAAGATCCAAACATGGATGAATTTAGAAGCCACCAAACACTTCCATGTTTTCCCTATTTAAAGACGGTTACGAGTCGTTACACAAAGAAGTAAGTGTGGTGTCACAAAATAAACAGTGGTGATTTCCTAAGCGGATAAAAATGATAACCAATGTATGGCGGAGCAGCACTTCAACTCGGCGTGGTAATCAATACAGCGATTGAGGCGGGAGAGGTACATATCAACTCATCTAAGTTGAGGGAAGAACATAGTGGAATATGGAAAAAATTTTCTTTAAGCCCTGTTCCTATCTTGATGAGAATGATGCGGTGCATCATTGAGATCATCGTAGCAGCCGAGGTTTGGAAATGTCATGCAGGGAGGCTGTGCTACAATAAATTATGCGCTGCATTCTTGATTGGGTGACACAGCTGCTTTGGTTCTTGCTTTCAAACACACACTAATGCACACAGAGCAGGGAAGAATGACCTCACATGCTTACCAGAAATAATCAACATATTTGCACAGAGAAGAGAGCCATTTGTGTCACAGAAGTCAGGCAATGTTTGAGTTACTAGTCAATGCAGATAGAAGTGGATTCAAGGATGTGAGGCAATGACTTTTCAAGAGTTATGAACTGGAAAGCAAATTGTTTCTGTTATTTACAATACTAGTTTCTACTTCGTTTGGGGTCAGTCAGATTTGTAAATGTTTTTGAAAGAGATCTCTTGTGAGTTGCATTTGATCGAAAATACAGTAAAACAAGTTTGTAAAATACTGATATATATAAAATAACTGTTAATATACTTAATACAATTTCCTGTGACTGGAAGGCTGACTTTTCAGCAGCCATTACTGCTGTCTTCAGTCTCCCGCAATCCTTCAGAAATCATTGGAATATGTTGATTCATATTCCATGCTGCTCAAGAAATATTTTTGTCTTAGTAATCTTTTCACTGCTCACCTGATTAGAACATGGAGTAAGCGTTTAGATTAAAGATCAATAAGAAATATGAGAACAAATTCATTCAAGTGTGTCCTGACTGGTAGTATCGGAGACCCTGAACAGTCAGCAAGAAGAAAAGTTAGCATCCATTTTCCACCGCTGTGTGGAAAATAACGAAATGAAGGACACATGAGGTTATTTTATCTTTAGACGTTTGCGTATCAGAGAGGAAATACACCGCATCTCCAATTTCTCTGCACCTTTCTGTAAGAGGATTACAGTCACTCATGTCATCAGCCTGTAAAACTGAAACAGGCCTCGATCACGTACCAGTCTAACTTGAGAGCGGCCGTGACTTACAAACATCCCAACACTGGAAGCAACCGTGGGTTATGAATACGATCAGTCATGGAGGACGCCTCAGTGGCCCCAATAAATGCTTGAGGAGTGACCTGGTCTAATGTGGTGACTTGTTATATGTAGTACAAACAGCATTCTCTTACCTTGAATACTGAGCATCTGGCCGAGCTTGAGGGCCGCCCCACGCACTTTACACAACGTCCTGACAATACGCTCAGCGTTGGCCTCTGAAAGGAAGGGGCTGCTGTCCAAAACGGCCTTCTTGTCACCTATGTGAATTTACAAGTCTGTTAACATTCTGGACTGATAATACAGCTTAAAGGAATTGTTCACCCCAAAAATGAAAGTGTTCTGACCCTCAGACCATTCAAAACGTAGAGGAGTTTGGAGTAATTTATCACTTGCTCACCAACAGATCCTCTGCAGTGAATGGGTGCCATCAGAATTAATTTAAAACAGCTAATAAAGATGTCACAATCCACAAGTTATCCACACGACTCTAGTCCATCACTTAACATCTTGTGAAGTAAAGAAAATATATATAGGTTTGTAAAAAAAATCTATCATTAAGGCTTTTTAACTTTATCTACCAACATATTTGATTAGAACGGATTTGGACTCTTAAGTTGTAAAAGGTATATTTGATTGTGCATATTTCACTCCTGATTCAGACGAGACTACCAATTTTATTGGTGGAATATTATGGAGATTTTTTAGCCTGAAGCAATGTTTTGAACTTAAAAACTTCTTGATGGATTTGTTTCATTACAAACATGTAGGACTGGATTCATGTAGAATACTTTTATTATTGTGAGGTTATTATCAGCTGTTTTGGATGAAAAAACACATTAATCTTGGACAGCCTTAGGGTGTATATTTTTGATAATATATGAATAAATAATATTGATAATATGATAAATAATATTCAGCACATTAATACCTAATGGGACAAATGGACCCATGTTTTTTTTATACAGAGGTCCAAAATTCTTAAACATTGGATGTGCGAAAAAAGAAAAAGAAAATCTGTGCTGCTAAAAACGGTTTGTCCATGTAAACAAACCCCCATAAACTGTTGGATCAGGGTCTTCATTATCTCTGTGAGGACATTAGAGCTATTCCTGGATGTGATGAGGTCAAAGGTAATCATTATCCAGCATGTCGGATGTCCACATAGATACGATCTAGTTACAGACCACTGTCCTCAGAACACATTTGTACTCTCAGTTCCTATATGCAGTCAAACAGTCATAATGCAACTCCATAGACAGCTAAATATCTGCAAATAGGCAGTTTTACAGGAATCTAGTATTCTCTTAATGTGATGAACAAAGCGTTGAGCCTTTAGTTGCAAGCAAGACAACAATAAAATAAATCAACTGGATTTTTGAAAATTTATTTTGCAACCCAATACTCAAGATTAGTGCATTAAAGTGAAATCTTAAATTGTTATTACAGGTCTCAAGTCAAAGACATTGTATTTTAATTAACAAAAAACATGAAACAAAGTAATAAGTGGTTCATTCGGAGCATAATGCATTTAAAGTCAACATACCTAAATACTTAAAATAAATAAAGCATTAAAAAAAATCTAACGAAAGACGAAAATATAAAATTAAATGTTTGCATTCATAACCCTTCATTCAAATTTAAAAAAAAAAAGAACGTTTGTGTTAGTAATATTAAATTAAAATTTAATAACTTTCATCATCTTCAAAATGACAGTATGCTTAACACGCAAAACAACTGTTGCAGTGTGTATGTCCGAGTAAAGCTCTCTGTGCATAAGAAGATTTGAAGTTGAGCTGAGAGATCCTGGATGAATATTTACACGCACTAGCACTTAACAAGGTTAAACATTTCAAGAATGAGAGAAACTTAAGAAGAGTACATTTCAATAATATATTAGCATTTTTCATACCAATTACACCGATGCATGGATATAAATATTTTATGATCTGTGCTGCAAAAACGACTCTTCATTAAAACTACCTCTCAGCCTTGACAGCAGGCTAATTTAAGTGCACTTTAGATCAGGAAACTCGGTCAATGTTACAGTGTATATTATACATTGTGACCAATTAAAGCAAACACAGACAGTCAAAAAAGCAATGTTGCTCCCCCGTCTAAGAGTAAAGAATAGCATATGCACGCTAGATTTTCAGTACTGTTTGTACTGAGAGGACGAAAAAAGGAAAGCTCTTTTCATTGCTACAAATTATACACATTGGTTAAGATCAGGGTTGTTGTGGTTTCTTGTGGGTAGTGCACATGTGTTTATGTGTGGATGACTTGAGTTTAAAAACCCACAACCTCCTTCCTATTCTTTCATGTCTCCTCCCTCACTATCTCTCTGTTAATGAAATGGTTTAAAGTCCAAAAACAAACAAAGAGAGAAAACTCTAATTGCATGCAATTTATCACTTCTAATCATACCATGCCTGATAGCATGTCAATAATCAATAAAATGTTCCAACTAGTAATTAGCTATACATTGTACAGATCAAAATTGTAACTGTAACAGTTCAGTTCTAGTAGATAATGCAATTGCCTTACCATTCTTCTCCTCTGATCTTAAGCTTTTCTTTGCCACTTCCGCCAAAGCTCCAATACCCAAACCCACAGCAAGACCTGCAAGGGATTAGAAAACATAAAAGGAAATGGTCCATAAATCAACAGAAGTTAAAATACATAATCATTATCACACACCTCTAATCAGCACTTCCACCTTGTAAGCAAAACTTTAAAAAGTTGTTTCTCTTAGACTGATTTGTGAAAAATACCAACAACAACACTGGAGCTGTATTAGGTCTTGACAAAAGGAAACACCAAAATAGCATTTCTGAATCTGAACCACTGTGGTCAGCACATTTGCTGTGGAAGAGCGGAGAACCTATAACAAGTTTTGGTGCAATCTTCAATAGTTATGTAATTTTCTGATTACCCAACACTCCCGCTCTTGAGAAATTTAGGAGGAGCTTTCTAAATTGGTTGTAAATGAAGTGGTGGAACTAAACCTCAGTGTAAACCTGCAAGAAATGTGACCGACATGTTTTCACTCTGGTGTTTGTTTTCCAGATGTCTTAACACACCTTACAGAAAGTTTTCCATTAAGACTGCTGGGGAAGTTCTAGGTCACTTGTGGTTGATGATTAAACAGGTTCCTGTTATTATGTCCCTTTATGCCTGCAGGAGTTTAAGGACTTGAGGTTAAAACAAGGGGCCATGCCAGGCTGTTCAAACACTGCAACATCTGAAGAACTGTATGATAGAGATACAAAACATTTGCGTTCCATTGCACACAGATAGGCTGATCCATTTGTTTACCCAATCCAGTAAGATTTTTATTTTTATTTATGATAAAATTATTGCAGCTTTGGTGAGCAAAAAAGCATTAACCAATCTTACCAACCCAAAAAATGTATAGCTACTTTTTTAAAATTCATAAATGGACTAATATGTGCACATATTGTCATAGCAGGGCTCTTTTTTTTTTGCACCCTGGAACAAAATGGCTAAGATGCCTTTCAGATAGCCTGATAGCATGACCATGGACACTACGGGCCCAAGTCTCATGTTACAAAAACAGATAGGTATGCTTCTCAACATACTGTAAACAAAATGAACAAGCTGCTTAAAAACAGTGGTAATGGCACTGATTTAAAGGCTATCTACAGTCACTAAACTTGAGATGAAGAACACCGCCACATGAAGCCTGCCAAAGTGATGCATACTATTCTTGGATGCAGTTAATCACTATTTTTAACTATCCAGCGAGAGAGGTAGAGGAATGAAGCCAGAGAGTATGGCTGAACTGGATAGCTCATGTCCAGGAGCGAGGTCAAGGTGAAGGTTCAAACCTAAAACGAACACAAAAGCAGAAATTTTGAAGAATGCAGGTAACCAAACAGTTTCTAGTTGCCAATGATTTCCATAGTAACGTTTTTTTTTACTACAGAAGTCAATGGGGACCAAGAACTGTTTGGTTACCCACGTTCTTCAAAATATAATCTTTTGTGTTCAACAAAACAAAATACCTCCTACAGGTTTAGACCAGCTTAAGAGTGAATAAATAAAAAAATGAGGGATGAGTGACTAGTGAGTAATTTAAAAATAATAATAATAAAACACAAATATTTTCTTAAATAACAACAATTTTTTTTTTACAAATTCTACAGATCTAAACATTACATTGTAAATTGTTAAATAATAAATTATTAATTACAATTAAAAAAAAAAATTCTATAATTTATCATAATTTCTGCTGCTGTTAATAACAACAACATTTAAATTAGCAATGTTAATTAAACATTTGGTTTATTATTTAATAATGTTATAATGTTTATGCCTGCTGAATTTGCTTAGACACTTTATAATATTAACACACTCTTGAAAGCTGGATGCCACATAAGTCATCTCGAATAGACCCGGTATCTTTGATCCCTAGAAGACATAAACACCTGTCAACACATTCCCCTTATAAATCCACACAATCCCATAATGCTTCAGTGGTTCAGAGATTGCTGAATGCAAAAACCCTTTCATATTTACAGGTTATTGCAAGAATACACATACGGGCTTGTAGTAAACAGGTGTCCAAAGATGTTTTCTTGTAAAGGCAGCAGATAAGAGATAAACACTTCAACAAATCACCCAGCATTCACACATACACCAACAGCAGATGAGACCAGATATATGTTTAACGTCTAGGAAAACTAGCATGCAGCGAAACAGCTACTGTGACCACCAGTGTTTAATTTTCCCATGTGACAGCACTTTTCACTGCAAACCCTCAGCTTTATCCATCCATTCGCTGCCTGCAACTCTATTCAGCACTAGTCCTCTGAGAAATCACTGATAGACTGCCATTTGAAGAACAAAAGCAGGTAAAGTTACACACCAGAATGGGACACTCTATCTCAGGGGAAACAGGTGATGCACATTCCCAGACCGGTTAAGCTCTGGCCCATAATCCAATGCAGTGACATCCACAGTCTATGATATTACTGGTTAAAATGCAGATTAACCTTGAGCCCACAATCTGGCTCTGACATACTGTGTGAGGAGAGACACGCAGCTCTTGAACAGGCCTTAGTTTAGACGATGAATAACAACAATACCAGAAAGGACAGCAACCTGGAAAGCCAAATATACCAACCCCCAAAAATGTTTTTCAGAATTAGACAACACATAGTCAGTCTATCTGAAATATTTAGTGGCAACACAGGCTGTGCTAAATCTGAAGTGGACTTTTGGTCTTGGCTTGTGGGTTTGAATGCATCATGAAAAAGCAAAGGTTTTCTGTTACCAATGGTATTGTAGAAATGCCCTAATTACTGTAATCCATGCTTAATTTATTCATCTAATGAAAGAGCCCAGTAACAAGAGAGTTAGTAAGTGTAAAATATTCAGCTAGCCATGTGATCTTAATATGTCTGCTCACATAATGGTCAGTAAGATTTTTAAGATTTGAAATTTAGGGGATATTTCACCCCAAAATGAGTTACAGTTATATACATAATTGTTTCACGTACAATTATATACAACTATAGTACGTCTATTTTTCCTATTTTTAAACTGGAGATGCAAATAATCTAATAATAAATAGGATTAAATTTATAAAACATACTTAGAATACATTTTACACAATTATTTTATAAAATTCACTTTATTAACAGCAGACAATCATGTAACTGGCCACGTTCATAATTCTCCACTGTGAATAAATCACCATCTGAATGGTGCCATGTAAATTATTTTTTTTTTACAGACGTCCACATGAGAAACAATTAACGTCGAATCGGGCTTATGATGTTCACTTAAACTTTCTATTCATCATCATCAAAAAAAAAAGAAAGAAAAAAAAAAAAAAGAAAAAAAATATATAAGTTTCCACAAAAATATTAAGCAGCATAATGGTTTCCAACATTGATAATAAAAATTGTTAATGAGCACTAAATCAGCATATTTGAATGATTTCTTAATGATCATGTGACGCTGGACTGGAGTAATGGCTGCTGAAAATACAGCTTTGCCATCACAGGAATAAATTACATTTTAAATATATTTAAATTGAAAAAGTCATCTTAAATTGTAATTATATTTTTTACATTATTATTGTTTTACTGAATTTGCACAAATAATGCAGCCTTGGTCAGCATAGGTGACTTCTTTGAAAAACATTTTAAAATGACCTTATCAGCCCTAAAAGTTTAAACCACACTGTACACATAAATATATAATAATTTTAGTAACCTTACCTCCAAAATTTGCTAGTCTCCCAAGCCGTGTGACTGGTACCTTTCGCTCTCTTGCTCTTTCACTAAGCTACAGAAAGAAGAGACACAATGTTGACAGTTTTAGAGAACCAGATGCATTAGCAGTGCTTCAATACGTTATGTGCTTCCAATTACAAAATATGCCTTTTTAAAAGTACTATTTTCTTAACTCAAAATTATTAAAAATTCTGTGATTTCTTTGATGCTACTAAGACAACATGAAATCAAAAGTGGTGTTTAGTTGTCATAATGTATGTGTTAGCGTACTTTTATAACAAACTTTTATACATATAGTGCCGTGAAAAGGTTTTTGCCCGCTTCCTGTTTTTGTTTGGCCACTCCAAAGCCTTCATTTTGTTTTTCTTGAGCCATTCAAAGGTGAACTTGCTGATGCATTTAGGATCACTTGAGCTTGGTCACAAACTGATGGCCGGACATTCTCCTTCAGGATTTTTTGATAGAGTGCAGAAATTCATGGATCCATCAATTTTGGCAAAGCAGTCCAGGACCATCACACTACCACCACTATATTTGACTGTTGGTATGGTGTTCTTTTAATGAAATGCTGTGTTGGTTTTATGCCAGATTTAATGGGACGCACACCTTCCAAAAAGTTCAGCTTTTGTCGCATCAGAAATCTTGGCAAAAAAAGGCAAATGTAAGACGAGCCTTTGTGTTCTTTTTGATCAGCAGTGGCTTTTGACTTGGAACTCTCCCGTGGATGCCATTTTTGCCCAGTCTCTTTCTTATTGTTGAATCATGAACACTGATCTTAATTGAGGCAAGTGAGGCCTGCAGTTCTTTAGATGTTTTTCTGGGTTCTTTCATGACCCCCTGGAAGAGTCGTTGTTGCGCTCTTACAATAATTTTGGTTGGCTGGCCACTCCTGGGAAGGTTCACCCCTGTTCCAAGTTTTCTCCATTTGTGTATGTTTCTGACCGTGGTTTGCTGGAGTCCCAAAGCCTTGGAAATGGCTATAAAACCCTTTCCAGACTGAAACATATCAAATATTTTCTCACCTGTTCTTTAATTTCTTTAGATCGCAGCATGATGTGTTGCTCTTTAAGCATGCTTCACTTTGTCAGACAGGTTCTATTTCAGTGATTTCTTGATTCAACAGGGCTGGTAGTAATCAGCTTTTTCCCCTCCATAAATGAAATCATCATTTAAAAACTGCACTTTGTATTCACTTCAATTATCTTTGTGTAATATTAAAATTGGTTTGATGTTCTCAATTGTTTAAAATGTAACAAAAATATAAAAAAAATGGAAGGGGGCAAAAAACTTTTCACGGCATTGTATATTTAAAATGTACAGACTCTCTTTTCTGGCATAACATACCTAAAAATATTGATGGCTCATCATGCACCACACAAAATGTTTGTCTAATAAAACTACCGATATTGTCCTAACTAAATAATAATAATAATTAAAAAAATATATATCCTCCCAAGTAGTTTTTTTTTTTTTTTTGCAGCAAACTGCAAACACATTTTATTGGGTCTTCAATAACATCCAAAGAAATTATTTATAGATAAAGCCTAGGTGTATATAGGTTATATCTGCAATCAACTGCTAACTTTAGGGGTAACAAACAAGTTGCATTGCCACTATTATTATCCTCTGTACTGCATGACATATATAGATGGAACAAATGTCTAGTTATTCATGGGTGAAGAAGGATTGGAAAAGGTCGCCTGTACCATTTGTTTGTGTGGTTTGGAGCCGTTTCGCTTCGCCTCCCTGGCTTTTTCTATGTCTTCAGCTGTGATGCCTCCCACAGAAGAGTGGTCCTGGTGATAGGACCGCGTATGTCCAGTAAATTGGCTTGTAGGATCCTTGTAGCCTTCAAACAGCTTAGACTTTCCTGAGGCCTTACTGTATGTGTGCGCAGCACCTGTGTTAGAGTCCCTGAAAACTGAATCACTGTCCAAATCTCTCTGTGCTGTGCTCTCAAAGTCCTCCTCTGAAGCTGTGAAGTCATACTTGGAGTCCATGTCTGTGTTTAAATCAGAAACACTCTCCTGACCACCTGTGAACTCCTAAAAAAAATAGATGAAGATATTTTAGCTATTTCATATGCTTCCCAACAGCTGAAATAAATGAATGTTAAAAATGAATGACAATGTCAATACAGGCATGTGACTATTAGACCCAAATTATACATTTCATAATAAGCAATGAGGAAAAGCATTTCTGATGTTTGATAAGGATATTTTAAAACTATTTGAAATCCACAATCAGTTTCAGAGGCTTTGATAGCACAAATAGCTTGGTAGCACACACTGTGCTCCTAATGTGCTCTGAAGGCAGTAATCCAATCTCCAGGTAGCCCTACATTTCATTTGCATAATTGTATTGTTTGAGTTATTATACCTTAGATGTGTTTTGGAGAACCATTATTATGCACACTGGATTAGACAAAAACATACTGGTGATTAATTGGGGAGTAACAGATGCATGTAAACGTAATACACCAAAGCAATGAGTCACAAAAGGCCTTGGTAAAAACAAAATGAAACAGCTTTGGGCGGCTTATTGCTGCTTATGGTGTTTTATTAAAGCCACACGATAAAGACTACCAATCTTCAGTGTGTAATAATATAATAATAAAAGACAAGGAAATAATTAATATTGTAGATATTGTTATAATTCATTGTTAAATGTTACCATTTATTATTATCATTCAAAGTAACCATTCCATGTGTTACTTTTTATTTATTTATATTTTTAAAGTCTGTTATGCTCAATGCTGCACTTATTTGATCAAAAATAAAACTAATACCGTGAAATGTTAAACATGTTAAACAGTGTTGTTTAGTCATCTTTTGGCATATTGCAAAAGTGTTAATATATTTTAAAATGTACTTTACTCAGCAGCTATTATTCCAGTCTTAAGTGTCACATGATCCTTCAGAATTCATTCTAACATGCTAATTTAATGCTCAAGAAACATTTCTTCTTATCAGTGTTGAAAACAGTTAAAATACATGATTTTTTAAAATCTCTTTAATAAATAAAAGTTCAATAAAAGGGCATTTTATAAAAAAAATGTTTTTAACATTGTCATAATGCAATTTAAATAGAATTTTAAAAATCTATTTAATATAATTTACATCTAATTTATAGTTGCTATAATACATTTTTTATAACTATTCAAATCAAATTGTGACAATTGTGGACTGTTTACAGCAATACTTTGTAGCAACTTGTCTCATTAATACAACTGATTTTTTTAACTGATGCATTGTCACAGGTACACTGACTATTATACAACAGCCTCAAACATTTCTCATCCAATCAAAATTTATAGCCAGAGCTGTCCGTTTTATAATGGAAATGAATACCATTTCTAGAGATACCCACCTGGATCTTCTGCATGGCCACGCTCATGCCCTGTTCAGCCGTCATTTGCATGCTCTGGCTCACAGCTTGGAAGCCATTACTGCGCAGAGAGCCGGCCTGAGTCTCGATCACAGCCTGGCTGAGCTTGGCTAGGCCTCTCATCAGCAACAACATGTCTCCTGCCATGTTGGATCCTCTTCACACCTACTATACAGCAGAAAAGGAAGTGATTCAATACCTTCAACTGTTTTTAAGCTGACAAGGATGGTAGGAAACAGTCACACTGATTTTATGTAGTTCAAAAAAAAAAAAAAGGAATAAATGAATTCCTTAAATGAAACATTTGTTACTATGTTACAATCAGTTGGTAATACTATGGTACATACCATTGTTCTGAATGATTACCATAATGACATACAGTACCATGATATTTACATGATACTCTGAGGTATTTCAAAGAATATTATGGTGCTACTATAGTAAATGTATTACGGTTTCAATAAAACAGAAACAGTTTAAATCTACCAGTACCATACATACAGAGAAAATATGACAAAAAATTAGGGCTGTGCGATTAATCGAAATTTGATAAATCGCGATTTGAGTGTGCGCGATTTCTAAATCGCTTTATAGCACGATTTTCCGTGACCCCGCCCTCTCGCAGTATGTTAACTGAACCAATCAGGATGCAGCGCGCCTAAGTGGAACGCGAGAACAGAGCAGACTGGTTCACCGTGCACGCACTAAACAGATGAGAACAGAAAAGGTTATAAATTGAAAGGTGCGAGAAGATTTAATATGATCTGAGCATGCGCATCTGGTTTTGTTAACAGAGCAAAGAAAATCTGCGTGCGAGCAGATAGATTCGTGCTCGCGCATGATTTTAATGTGCTTTCGCCTTACAATAATGCACTCTCGTTGCTGCTTCTGAACCGCGTACACACTACTTACTGTATACGCACTGCAGATAGAGTACGTGTGACCCTTGGGCAATAAATATATTGGGCAAAACATATAACACCTGAGGCACCGCTACAATGAGCTTTATGACCAATGCATGGCAAAAAATAAATAAATAAATCCCTGAACACGGGTTTTATTTTATTTTTTATTATTCTTTTTTGCCATTTGTCTAGACATTTTGTTTGACATCTTTACTTCGTGATTATTTTGACTTATGTCTGTTCTAGAGACATGTTACAACTTTTAGATAAAGCTCTCATTTTTTTTTCTTTTGGAAATATGTTTCAAATTTATACTGAATGCATTTATGACTGTAAAGCATGTCTGTGTGTGTCAAAATCGCAAAATTGATAAAAAAAATCGTGATAGGTTTTTTTTGTCCATATCGCACAGCCCTACAAAAACATTAACATTATAGTCATGCTTATATATTCATATACATGACGGCATAAAACAAAACATTGCAATACCGCAGTGTATTGGCAATAGATTGTGGTTATATTCAACTGTATAAAAAATGTTGTTGTTTTTTTTGATACTGCAGAGACACCAAAGCAATGTAGTGTGGAGTCTAACATGCAAGCATAAACATTAATAAAATGTAGAATAATGCGTTGTACATCTTTATATATTTAGGGGAGTCATGTTGTCTCTTTAAATCAACACCAGAGTGTCATCAGCCATCAACAAAACAGCTGTTATCACGGTTCTTGGCAGCTCTATCAAAGGTTAAACGTTTTCACGATGAGACAAGTGTCAAAGCCTTTAGCCAATGAGACATTGAGCCAATCACAAGAAGCATATGAAGAGCTATGAACTTGCGATTCAGTCTGAGCGCCCTTTTAAAACTTCATGATAAATGGGTTATTTTGTATTCTGTCAGCTCCCCACTATAAAACGCTCTTTACTTTCACAGCAGAGTGGAAAACACAAGTGGTTTTGCTCCAGTAAACTCTGAGGCTTCGGAGCGCAGACACAAATAAGCTTAAGTGAGGGGAGGGGTTGGATGAGAGCTTGACTCTCCTGTAAATAAAGAGCTTTAAACTTGGCCTCTTTCCTGAGGGAAAGGTTTGCCTACAAGAAAAAAGCTCTCAAACAGACCTTGAGCAACTTGGCAGGTTATAAACACACCTTGTGTGTGAAAACAGGTCAAATTTCAGTGTTCCGTAACATTGTAGTCGAATACCTAATTCTGCAATGAGTGATTACCCTCAACAGGCAACAGGAAGACAAGACATAAAAAAACAAGGAAGTATTCAGTTTTCATTTCAAATACAGTTTGGATATCCACAATTAACATGATTTTGGGTTCTTAACAATATATGCACATGGACAATCGCAATAAAAACATGGCTCTCGAAAGCACAACACTAACTGTTTGCTTCAGTCTTTTTACAACGTAAATATGGATTAGCATTAGCAAATATGTTGAAATTCATGATAAACAAAGCATTCCAAACGAACAACTTTTTCCATTTGGTCACTCTCACGTTCACTGATGTTGGCCCTGGGCGTAAATATGTTCAAAAATGTGTATGTTTTGTAGCCTAATCTAGTAAACTAGGTATGGTTTTGCAATACACCAGCATACTTTTACACCTGAGAGAGGCCACACATGCCTGGACATATCTGCATATTTGCAACCGAGACATTTAGCAGGTCAAACTGACAATGCTTATTGCAAACACTAAAAGCTCTCTGTTGGTTAACAAAGTTTTAGAGACCCACTGTGACACAACTGCAACATTAAGTGTGCTATGCACGAAGATTTATTTGATTAAAAACAGTAGTATTGTAAAATATTATTATAATTTTAAATTAGTATTTAAATGGCATACATTTTTATTTTATATTAATAATATTTAAATACATTTTATATTTTAATATTTCAAATTATAATTTATTCTTGTGATGGCAAAGTTCACAAGAAATGCATTTATGTCAAACAGAAATATTTTGTAACCTTTACGGTCAATTTTAATCAATTTCATGCATCCTTGCTTAATAAAAGTCTCAAATTCTTGGAAAAAAAATCTTTCTGACAACTTTTGACCATACTAACATAAATAAGAAACTTGTGTGTCTTGTATAGCCTGTAAATCTTGATTTAATGATCCCACAGAAATGCAAAAGTAGGCTTTTGTTTTTATTTATGTTCATCGCATTCAGTAAATTATTTTTAGCTTAGCCAAATGAATTTTATAAAGCACGAGAGGACTGAACATACTCAAGTTTCAGCCTTTTCACTTTTTGGAAAGGCTCACAGAGGTCAGTTAGCCAGAGCTAGAGGTCCTCCATGTGTGTATTTTCGGGAACACTATGGGGGGGGTTGGAGGTCAGTGAGATGTAGGAATATTCCAGGATCATAACCCTTCGGAGGCATGATTTAGACATATCCAAATCTCAATACATTTTTGCAATATGCCAAAATATGACTTAACAACATGACTTCTATAACCGCTGTTTTACACAACAATGTTTGATTAAATCAATGTTTGTGTGTTTAATAAAAATAAAAAAGCACACATTAAACAAAACTTTTGCAAACAATTTATTACACCCATGATGCCTCAAATGTGCCTCAAAAAGTGTCAGACGATCTTTGCCCATCTCATATCTTTCCACTGTCAACACCCTCTTGTTTCCTTCACAGCCAAAACAAAGGCTGCTCCTCTCCAAAACAGGACAGGCCTCTTAATACATCACACACTGAGGTGTCAGACAGATAACCATGACACAAGCAACAAATGTCAGCCATTTTAGGACTCCCTCTTCTATTGCAAGGCAATCGCAGCTGTTATGTCATATAGAAGCGGAATATGAGTGATAAATACTGAAATATGCTTCGAGATGCAGGCCTTGTGGCAGGAAATCACCAAGAGGCCACGCTAGTATGAGTGAACCTAAACAACACATGCAAAACACAGCCAATCAGACAGTTAGTTAGGGGAAACACCCTTTTTCTTTCTGTTTGTATGGCTGTGGTCGGGTTGTGAGCAACTGAACTAAACACTGTGGCACATTGTTCCTAGTTAATAATATGCACACGGGAATGTTGACAAAATCATGACTGATAATCATACATAAATGTATGAATGCATCATTTCTATAAACACAAAATCAAATATAATGATAATGAATTTATGCTGAAATCCACTAATTAAGTATATTATAAATCTGCATTCATATTTTAAATTAAACAGACGTAAACAAGGCCCTCATTTACATAAATAAGCAATTTATTCAAATAAGCAATTATTTTATGACTTAATTGTCATCTGCCTGATGCATTAGCTGTGAAGCAATAATGCAAAATCAAAACAAGCCACATTAATTGTGCCCTTCAGTCAGGTCATATAAGTTAAAGTCTAGGTCGATGCTGACATATAGTATGCAAGCAGCTCTGCAAAAAAAAGATTAGAAACAAAGATTTGGCTTAAGGCTTATGGGTTTTGCAAAGAGGTTTTTTTTATTTTGCAAATCTCCACAACAGTTGCCTTTATTTCATTTAGTTAACACATAACACATTTCTGAGCTTGCTTTGTTTAACTGCAAAGAATGGCCTGCAAAAAAAGTAAAATAATAACAATAATAATAATATTTTATTAAGTTAGTATTGTAGTTTTATTTTCCTTTAACATGATCTAAACATTCCATGTAGTTGAGAAGCATACATTTTGTGAATGAAATTTTTTTTTTAATTAGAATTTTCAGGAAACATATCATTATTTAACTTATTTACTTCATTGGCAAATAGTATTTTGTTTGTTTGTTTTTGTAGTTTTAATCTTTTTAGAAGTCTGCTTATTCTTCAACTAGTTTGCAATAGAGTTAAAAAAAACTACTTAATTCAAGATGCATTATCTTGCTTCTCAATCAAACGTTTAGATTAAAAACAAGACAAAATACTGATTTAAAAAAATCATGCATGTCATACAGTATCTCAACTTGTTTGAGCCAACGCTTAACTTACTGTTTTGCAAGATTTCTGGCACAAAATATCACCTGCAATCCTAAAGCATTAAAGAGGAAGGGAAAATATGTCGTGTAAACAGGCCTTGTGCTTTGACAGAGTTTTGCAATATTTATCAAATCAAAACTATACAATATTACTATATGCAGAAGTGCTTGGTTAAAGGAATATTTAAATGCTAAGTTGCTACATAATGTTCCAATGACCACGTAGACATAATCAAAACGCCACTGTAACCTCACCAATTTATGCAAAAAAAATATATATTATAGAAGCATCCAGATCAAAACATGCAACAGACGACACGTGTGTTTTGCTCGTCTATTAGCCAGCGATCTAAAGTAAACATTTCTCAAAAACAATCCGCTCTTTTCATTCCAGATTATAAATCAATTACTTAAATACAATGATATACGTTTCTTCACGCTGAGAAATAAGCTTCATTGGTACTTACCCCCAGAATTTGCAAATATGTGTCTGTGTTCAATGTCCAGCTCTGTTTTCGCGCTGTATCTGCGTCCATGAGCTGAGAGCTGTATACCCTTCTCAAGTTTGCTTGTCAGAGCTGTTTAGCCCCTCCTCTGATCGGCTGCTATTGGTTGCTCTGTAGTAGCGTCACAACAAAAAGGCGGTGCTTAGAAACTTGATCAGAGATTTTATTGGTTATTTTCTTTGTCACTCAACGAAAGTTGACCCTTTATATGTTGACGAAGGACAAACATTTTATATAACACGCTCAAAACGTGTGGACGTTTTAACAGTTATATTATGCGGTAGTAAACTAGCGCCTGATGCAAAACAATAGCAATGTTTCAGGAACAAAAATAATTAATTAATTTTGTCTATCTGATTCAATAACTGTTTTGATTGTTTTTTTTATTGGTTATTCATAAGCAGATACATTACAAGTATTAAACCGATACCTACTGCAGTTTTGAACACGTTATAATGCTGCAATTCAACGCATGAAATGCATTCAACTTCAAAATAACAGTATACCCAATTTGATTCTTTATTGCCATCTAGTGGTTTAAAATACCCAGCCACATGAGGGAAATCTTCAGTTGGCCTAAAAGCACACAGAGGTGATTGTTATTGCCACAAAATAATTCACAGAAACTAAAAAGCGTGTATCTGAATGTAACAAAACATATACGAATCAATATATTTATACTGCCTCACAGGAAAAAAAGGGGGGTCTCACACATATAATAACTAGCTATAATATAATATAATATAATATAATATAATATAATATAATATAATATAATATAATATAATATAATGTAGTTGCATTTACTGTGGTTTACCACTAGGTGGAGCACATGTAATACATTTTGATTCTGTGATGGTAGTGAGATCAAATATTAGATTAATTTTCATTTGTTTATTTATTTAATTGATGAAGGCCATTGAATCTATAATCATTAACATGCTAAAATTATAAATAAGGCTGTGTTTTTCCCATAGTTCAGTCTACTGTTCCATGTTGCCTATATTGTGGTTGTCTGGCCTGCATGTTAAAAATTTTTTTTAAAAAGGACTTTAAACTTTATGAAACATAAACTTATCAAATATACTGTACAATATGTTGACATACAGTAAGCTACTGTGTAACTTGATACATCAAATATCCTCAAGTAATCTTAACAATCATGTTTTAATGCAGACGATCAGTCTGGGTGTTAACACTTATTTAGTTTAACGCTGGCATAGCAGACTTCTTCCTAACTAATTTGAAATTCATATATATGAACTCTACGATTGCACGGACATGACTTTATAGCCACCACAGTTGATAGGGAAATGTTGGTGGAAATGAATTATGTTCTCATGTTGCCCATATCCTGAAACTTCGAAAGATCTCAGAGACAGCTCTACTTTGAAGAAAGGAATCTTGTTATTGAACATCGTCATGCAGCCCATCTCAGTCATAGAGGATGGAAAATTAATTTTCATACCACCTATCTGCAAGCCTGTCTCATTCAAATCAGAGTGGCCACTGAAGCATTATATTTTCCATCCACTTTACTGGTGAATATGACACACTTTCATGTGCTCGGTGGGGCTGGTCATAAGTGAATCGGAGAGAAAATCAGAGCAATGTAATCATACTGTACATTGGGAGCAGTATTAGGAATTGTTGTGGTAGGTGAACAATATATTAACAGGTCAGTTCCAGTTAAAGAACTGGCTTCATATCATAATTTCTGGCCTCTGACAGAGTCTAGGCCTTTTTTTAAGTTTTTGTTTTATGAGCATACATCAGAGAAGACATTCCCACTGAGCTACTGAGACCCTTCTTCTGCTAAGTTGGTGAGTCATTTAAACTACAAATACTGGTTGTTAAAATAATTTGTGGGTAACACTTAAAAAACAACTTTCATTAATAATATCAGCACATATAACTATATAATGCTTAATAGCGAGAATGCAAATATATTCCGGATTAAGAACGACTAAACATATTCAATAAAGAACCAAATATTGAAAATGTAAGTAGAAGGAGAGCAAGAAATCTTTTGTTGCATCTTTTGTTAAAACATGATGATACTCATATATTTATATATTTTTTTATAATAATAATTAATATTCTAAAGTGGGTATATAAGTTACTTATATAACACTTGTACCAATTTAAAAATATGTTATATTAATAAAAATATATACACAGACAATTTTATTTTAGAAATAAAAATACACGAATATACAAAAATATGAAAACATTAATACATTATAATACAATAATTATATATGTACAATACTTTTATTCGAAATTAATATTTGCATTATGTGTTTCACCTGAATATATATATATATATATATATATATATATATATATATATATATATATATATATATATATATATATATATACATACATATATATATATATATATATATATATATATATATATATATATATATATATATATATATATATATGTATATGTATGTGTATATATATATATATATATATATATATATATATATATATATATATAATTAGCATGTTGACAGTTACATTATATAAATTATGTATTTGTGTATTTTTACGTGTGTGTGCGTGCTTGTGTATATACTATACTATACTATACTATACTATACTATACTATATATACACCTCAAGATAAAAACATACATACAGATTCAGTGAAGTGGGTGCAAACCTTTGTTTTGTCGATTTGTAACATACGTGTAAACAAAACAAGAAACCAAACAAACATCCATACTTTCCGCATTCTAGTAAATAAGGTAATAAATCAAATAGAGCTCTTCTGTTCTGAGACATCAAGCGTTGTTCTTCCCCTTGTGCTCAATGTGCGAAAGAGCTCAGGGAGGCTCTGCCTGTTCCGTTGAATTCAGACTCACTGTCATTTTAACTTCCTTCCTGCCTTTTGTACATTAAACAAACATACGGCTCTGACGCGAGGTGTCGAACAGCTCGTGTGATACACAGCAACACAGTTACATTGATTTAAATGGGCGAAAGAACTCTTGGAATGTAACAGCAGCTGAGCAGTTCAAGTTATTATTCTGCTACGTGTTCCGAATCCACGAATCCGCGCTTCAGCGACAGTTTAAACAACAGCGTCTGCAGCAAGGAGAGAGACTTGTAAGTAAGCATCCGACTCTGGTGTGACATGCTGTAAAAGTTTAGAAACATCTACATGAAGGAGGAGACCTAAAACAAGTCAGAATGAACCACCTGACTTAACGAAGTGTATTGAGAGTATTGCAGAGATCTGTAATAATGTAAGTGTTTTCTATTCGGGGTTTGTTATTAAGGGGTTGTAGAGACATCTTAAGTAGTGATGACAATACAATAGAAAGTGTATGTTTTGGGTACCGCTGTTCAGAAAACTGATTACAATACTATGGGAATATAGAAAAACTGCCCAGGATATACTAAATTTAAAGTGTGAATGTAAATGCATGTTTTCCACCTCTGCAAGAACTGTAATAAGGTTTTATTTAGAGCTTCAGTAGTTATCCATTTATGTTCTTATTTTGTACTTCCATTATTTATTTATGTACTTGTATATTAGTTAACAAGTGATAGGCCTACTCCCAATGGGATATAATTTTTCTTGGAATAAGAATGTGGCAAATGCTTCTATAGAGTTCATAAGAGAGTCGCCACGTGTTTTCCAGCTCATTCAAATTTAATGAATGTCAAAGAGTGGGCAGTTCAGTGAAGGGCTTTCATTGAGACGCTTAGAGCCTCACGAGACATTATTTTGAGTCATTTAGGTCATATTAGCCCTCTGTTGTGTTATGATCATTTTGTGATGATGAACGGCTTTTAGACATCACACTTGTTGTGAAACACAAACAGTGTGGTACACCAGTGACGTGGGATGTCTCAAGATGCATTTGAGTTGTCAGAGCAATAATAGATCATTAAAATCAGGGTGGTGGTTGGCTTAAAAGCGAGGAGGTGCATTCCAGCCTTGGACTCTCCTCCTCAAGTTAAAATGCAGGGCACGATGTGTCTATCCCACATGACTTCGTAGTCAAAGCATGTGACATTTATCTTGACTCTATGAAAGACATCGCTATTTAATCGAACAACCAAAATCATCCTGAAGAGGTGGATGTTTTAATTCACATATGGTTGCTGGAAGGTGAGCGTCTTGACATAGTGTTTAGGAAAATTATATATTTGCAACTAAACAGTTTCTATACACATATATTTTGCTGCTTTCTGTGGGTGTTGACACTTGGTTCATTTGCCTCAACTGCAAAAAATAATTAGTCCCAGTTGGAAAACTTACAGGAAATTGTTCTGGTTCATTATGAAATCATTTGCCTCTGAGTCTTTGAGTTAATCAAATTTCAATGCACCAGTTATACTAAACTTTTTCCCATGTCGTGGCTTCTGCTATAAACGGAGGCAGCTAATGGATACCTCACTGACTGTTTTTCCTTAAAATGCTTTACATCAGCAGGGTTCAGGCCTCACTGTTAGCACAGTAAAAATATTTTTGGTATTAGAGAATTAATGTGCACCATGTGATATAAGGGTTATGGTATTTGGAATATTTGTAAAATTTGTTTTGCATGAAGTTGTATTGTATTACACACCCTCAGTGATACTCTTTTCCAGGCGAAGACATAAAAGGTAATGCTATGTTGAAAGGTTATATTTGATCTGCTCTGTCTATGTTTCTGCAAATCTAAAAAAATTATTTTGTCTGACGCACTTAAAACTGTGGGTTGATGATATGTAGACTCCCCTGAGTGAATAAGCAGTGAGATTTAGTAAAGATTATTCAGACAAATAAATGAGTGAGTATTAGTTAGAAGGACAAGCAAAACTTGGTAAAACAATTGGCAGCGTCTCACTGCAGAAGCCCAACGGACACATCTTGATAGCAATCAAAACCAACGCAATTATAAAAATCTTTGGTGATCAGCAGAAGGCATTTACATGAGTCACATTTATTGTTTGTATTTCAGCAGAAGCGTTTAATGCAAATGAATATGACAACAGTAACCACAATAATCAGCACTTTTGCATTTCTAAAATGTCCTCACATTTTTATTTATTCAATCTTGCTTGTTATAATAGGCGTCACACTCAGTGTTTTGCACAACAGTACGCAAACTGACTATTTAAACCATTTCTCTGTGCTTTGTTTCAGCACTCCGCTAAAGCATGGACAAGTAGTGGATATAATATGTGAATAAGGAAAGGAGTCTGGGATTGTATTTTATTCTACGTGTCAACTTTCCTTGGTTCCTCCTAACAATGGTTGGCTCCAAAGGCCAGTGGACTTTGGATGAGTAGACCTAAATGGGAGCAAAAACGGACAGAGTCAGCCTGCCACTATGGCAGCTTATGCTCTGAACAGCCTGATAATGATGAACCCCAACAACCTGACCAATAAGAGCAGCCCTCGGACAGGAAGGCCTGTGCTCCCAGTGCCCAGTCGTTCTACATTTAGCCCCGTGCTGGGGGGCAGCGGAGGTCCCTATAGCCCTGGCAGCCTGAGCCCTGGGTCACCGGGAAAATCTTTCGTCTTCCCAACAAGTACCAGTTCCAGCAGCCAAAGGTCACGTTCACCATGTCGACGGCCGGAATCGCTGGGCGTGCATGTGGGAAGTCGTGTGCGAAGACTGAGCGGGTCTGGCCTGGAGGAAGAACAGGAGAATGAAGAACGCCGTGCCGCTCAGCAACTCGAGCGCCACAAGGAACTGCAGAACGTGGAGGTGAACAAGAAGGTGGACCTGTTTGAAGCCCAAATATCGGCTCAGGCTCACAGCCGAGAGGCTAAACGAAGCCCACGGATTTCCAGAAAAACGCCCCTGAATTTTGTCCCTGTCCAACTTGCCAATCTCTCCTTAAACCCAGAGGAAACCCTTGTGAGGCTGAACAAGGATCACTCAACGGGGATCCCCAAAGAACTGCAAAATGGAAAGCGCTTCTCTGGCATGGAGGAGGGGTTGCAGATCAGCGGTGACAAGAAGAACGGGGCTGACCCAAATACGGAAGAGGGCGGCCCACTTGAGAGCACATCAGCACAAACTAAGAGCGAAGCTGACAGCTCTACCGACAATCACTCCAGGACTTCACCGGAGTCCAACAAGTGCTCAGCATCTTGGACTGAGACATGTTTAACAAAGGAGGGAGCTGAGCCAAAAGAAACCCAGGCAGAGCCCGACGGGGTCAGTATAGAGGTAGGCTCCATCCCCGCTGTCATTATTACGGACCACGGCATGGATTTCAGTGTGGAGGGCAAGGAGCCCCAGGTTAGTCCTCAACCTTACAGAGCCCTGAGGAAGCTCTCCTCTTCTTCTGCCTCTTCAACGGGATTCTCCTCTTCCTGGGAGGAATCAGAAGATGACATTTCCAGCGACACAGAGCGGTCCCCAGCGTTCCTGCAAACACAACAGAAAGCGGTAAGACCACCTGTTATACGCTGTTCTCTTTTATACTTAATTTGTTGGCTTTCGTAGACAGAATAGTGGATAATTTGTGGAAAAATACAGTGTCAGACAAGAATGTGCAAATATTGGATCTTTAAAGGTATAACAGCTTGTCATTGGGACACTACCCTTTTTGTGTCTTTTTTTTATCTAAAAAGTGCATCTTAGCACCTTAGAGTAGTACTTTGTTTCCCTAAAAGTTATACTATGCTCCTTTAAGGGGGAAGGAAGGTAAACGTTGTCTTTTTAAGGGTACTTTCCCAGTGACAAGGTATTGTCCCCTTAATGGTCCAATTTTTGCTATTTTTTCCCGGAGCGTACAGGAATCCAGACAGGACTGGGACTAGAACAAGATTCCATATGATCACATGTCTGTTGCAACGCACTACTTCTGTGCCAAAGCTCCGACAACCTGTCTTTCTTTTGATCCAGTTACTCTGATTCTGTAAGACACAGTGGTTTGATGGGTTTCCAGTTTGGGGGAGCAAATGTAGCTTATATTTATGAATTGAATGGACATAGTAATCAAATGTGACTCGCATTGCAGACAAGGTATACGTTTTATCAGTTCATCCATTTCATGGGAATCGAACCCATGACCTTGGTGTTGGTAGTGCAATGCTATATTGTTAAGCTGCAGGAATGCTTACAAAATGCAATGAGGCTGCTATCAAACACTAATGCTTTTTAGATGTCTACAGTTTCTGTGCATTGCAGAGATGCTTAGAAGTGATAGCTTGTACACGTACCGGCCAGTCCCACAAGTTGTGTAGTCTCGACTTCCTCCATTGCTTTCACACTGTCCTTGCGCTTTCCTGCTCGGGGCTCGTCTCTATTCACCCTGAGTAACTGTTGACATTCTCACATACAAAGGTACTTCTGTGTCTTGTTGTCAGATGGACTTTTTTTCTCTGACTTTATTTGGCCGCCCTTTAAACAAAGTACAAAAGCAGAGTGAGGAACAAACAGCAGTGTATGAAGTTAGTAACAGCAACTGATTCATAGGTCCATACTCTGAATTTTATTATAATAAACTCTAATAAACTCTTAACTTGTATGTTGTGTTTTTAATAGCTTTTCAAACAAAAACGTTCATTATTAGTGAAGTAAATGAAACACGGAGACCTGCTCAATAGCATTAGCAGCTATAAAGAATTCATCTTATACCCCATCATATCCTGCACAAGTGACACGTGACAAACTTTCTAGGGGGTTACGCTTGTCTCTGTGACATGTTTCCCCTTGTGAGATTGTGTGGGCCTGCCTATTTAGGCATGTCGCACTTGCAGATGCATCAAGAGACCCTGTGGCTAGTGTGCTGTTACAGAGAAGCTCATTGTTTAGACATGGAAGTCACGCAGTTCTCCAGCCTCACACTAAGTTGTGGAATAATGTGCCTCTGCTTGCCACACAGGCTCTAGGCCGCAGGTCCCTAAATGTGACGTCTGTTCTTTATAAACACAGTGGAGGAGAGCAAACATCCTATTGTACCATCTGGAGGAATGATAGCACTCATAAAAGATTGTTTAACTATTCACAGTGATCACAAGAGCAAGATTACTTGATATCCTTGAACTTCTGCGATGGAATCTTTGGTGTTCATGTGCAATGGCTTTGGTTTTAGAGGGCAGACACACTATCAGAGCTGCATGTGGTTGGGATTCAGGGAACAGTCAATTAAAGTGAGCTTTCTAATCCTCACTTTACTGATCTGAAAAGTGTTTTCTAGTTAATGATCTTTAATTAGGTACATGATAAGTGAATTTCAGAAGTCTGCTAATTGACTAGTCTTAAAACGGAGAAGTCAATTTGTCAGCATGGTGTCAGCGTTGCTGCTAAAAGTATTTTTGTTTTGTTTTTTAGTTTAGTTTGATTTGACATTTAGCGGCATGGTGGGAACAGACTTGGGATTCACGTTGCAGAGATATATATGCTATATGTCGAAGTGCCTGCCAACAGTTTTACATTGTTTTTTTTTTTTTTAAACAAGTCTTGAGAATCTTGCATGATTCTATTCTGTTTTGCTTTGTTTAGCTGTTCGTATGTGAGATGTGTCTGATGCATGACAGTTTGAAACCAGAATAAAAAGGATAATAATACATGTGGGTATTCTTACAAAGATTAGTCTACAATGCCGTGACAGAGTGGTCCGTCGGTCTAAGGTTGGTCGGTCTAAGGTTGTATTCTAGTACTGTTTACTCTCTGTACTTTCCTGTTGCTTTTAATTTGTCCTGTGAAATAAAGGCAAATATAAAAAGTCGAACATCCCTAGCTTATATAAACATACAGGCCTGATAAAAATGCTCATTTTAGAAGAATATTTTAGACGGCACTTGCAAGGCTTTTGCAACTGAACTATCTACCTGTCTATCTATAAAAACATATAAATAAAAGTTCACAAGAAAATATCAGTCTCTGCAGACTTTGCTCTCTTTTCTTAAACTAGCCTTCATGCTTAAAAATAAAAGTTCCAAAAGGGTGTTTTTGCACTGATGCCATGGAAGAACCATTTTTGGTACTGAAAAGAGCCTTTCAGTTAACAGTTCCTAAAAGAACCATTTTGGAAAACATTTTACAAATCTAAAGAACCTTTTTTGACTATAAAGAACCTTTTCTGCATTTGAAAGGTTCCATGGAAGTTCAAGGTTCTTCAAAGAACCATTGATTCCAATAAAGAACCTTTATTGTAGGAAAGCCCTTTGGCTCACATTGTGCTCTTATACTGCTGAAATATTCTGTGGTCATTTTTTTTCTTCCCTCTGTTGTTTCCAGGCTCTGAGGGATCACAAGACTATCACAAGGAAGTTTTTCAAAGGGTTATCACTAAAAATGACTAAAAACAGATGCTTTCGATGATCTCATTCTTTCTTCCAAAACAGGTTTATTGCGCATTTCATGGTTCTGCTTAGCCTCTCACCACTCACAGTAACACGGTCAGGGGTGAAATCCATGTGCAATAAACATATCTGTGCTCATTTTACTCTACAAACACTTGCAGCATGGTTTCTGTTTAGTGGGCTGCACCGGCTCTTCGGAAAATTGAATGGTGATAAAAAACCACAAACTTGTTATCAGTGCTTTCGGTCAAACAAGTGACCCAGAAAAGTTTCCAGTGGGCTTGCCTTTTAAGCGCTAATGGCGGTGTGTTGTGGTTTAATACTGCTAATTATGTCCCATGTGCTCAGCAGAGGGGATCCCTCAAGCACGGTTCCTTTGACAGCTATTGTACATTTCTCTTAACAGAGACTGCAAACTCAAGTCATTTTTTGGATCTCCAAATGTTTTCGAATAGCACAGAAAGTGAAACTATGCCACAGAGGAGTTTCTCAAGATGAAACTTTCCGTGCACTTCCTCCTTACGAACAGGTTTAAAGGTGTGTCGCCAGGATGTGTCTGGGGAATGCACCTGGACTGGTTGTAAAGTTTGTAAAAATGCACCATTTGCTCTGCTTTGCAAAGTATTAAAAATAATTATTGTTGTGTATCTTTAAATATGCTCTTCAGGTTGCTTTGACTCACACTTGCAATGCATTGTTGTTGTTTATGCGGCAAGTTCTATTAATAAGGAAGATCAGCTACGCAAGATAACAGTGTCCCGGTGTAAGTCAGAGGAGTGGTTCACTTTTCTGCATGCTCAGTAACTCCCCTGATCTGGTGTCTCCTTTTCCTGTGTCAATCAGACGAGGGAAGAACCCTTGTGTGTGTGTTTGTCTGTCTCTGCACAGAGGCTTGTGGTTACTTGCTCTAGCAAACCCAACAGCAAGTGTAGCCTAACCAAACCTGCTGTGAGCAAAGCTGTGAGCATTTATATTGCAAGTCTTTGCCACTTTTTGTTAACCTACCACAGTTCCGAGCTGCATTGTATTGCATGATTTAAAAAAGTTGTGTTACATGCAGCTGTTCTCATTTGGTGTGTCGCAGGTCTGTTCTAATAGGAACAGAAGGTGAAAAAAAAACAATGTTAAATGCAAATAATTTACCATAATAATGTAGTGAGGTACAGTTAGGACAGCAAAATAAATTGGATTAAATAACTTCTAAAATGAAAAAGAAAATAAAACATCAAACATCAAACCATGCAATATAATATGTAAAACTAAATAAATAATAAATAAATAAATAAATAAAATTCAACTAACCAAATAACGATGTATAATTGCAAAAATAAATAGGTAAAAACAAATTCTGAAGGGGAAAAATACAGCAAACAATATAATATATATAAAAATATATTAAAAATAAAAGTTATTTATAAATAATATAATAAATATATATTTTTTAATAATAAATTGAAACTAACTGTATAATTATGTATAATTAGTAAACCAAAAAAAATTGAATTAATCAACTTCTAAAAGGCAAAAGAAAATACATCCATGCATTATAATATGTATATTTAAAATATTAAACAGAATAATAATAGTGTAAATAATAGTTAATGATACATTCATTTATTGTTTGAGTGTTTGAGTGTCTGAGCAACTGTACCACTATGTGTCCAGTGTAAAATCTGGGTCTTATATCAAAACTGGTTGAAATCCACAGCTTTATTGTAAAAATAAGTGTCATTTTTAGAGATTATTTATGTATTTGCACTACATGTCTCCGGTTTCTTAAGCTTAAAAACAATGCTATATTTGTTCTGCTTATGTAGGACTTTTGATTTTGACTGTATTAGGTCAATACTGAAATGCAGTTATGCTACATTAAAATGATTAGCAGTTTAATAAGTTCTGCCATATTAATGGTTGTTTTAACTGTAATATAAGCCCACAGGTTTTAAAGTTTAAAGTTTATGTGAAAATTTGAATAAGGTATGATGAAACATGTCTAGGCCTGTGGATCACTGTTGGCTGCAGGCTACAGCATGTGGGCGGACAGCTTTCTAGAGATAGTGTGTGCAGCACACATGTTCATGTCGAAAAAAGTTTTGCAAACTGAATGAACTCACTCACAGGCTGTTTATTGTCAGTCTTAAAGCAATATCATGGACAGCACAAAATTATTTAATCATACCAAATAAGTCAACACTTTAGAGATCATAAATTGATTGGATAGTAAAAAGTGAGTGTTATAAACTAAAAGGGAGCCAGTAAAAATTTTCATAGGCAGTAAATGGGTGCCATCAGAACGAGAGTCTAAACAGCTCCAAACATCACAATAATCCACAAGTAATCCACACAGCTCCAGTACATACATTAATGTCTTGTGAAATAAAATAAAAAAAAACTATTCAAACAGTTGCTTCCAAAGAAAGAGTTCTCTATCCATAAAGTTGCTTTCTCCAATGAAAAAGTCATCTGAATCAGGAGAGAAATATGGGACAACAGGGGAAGGACTTTTTTCCTCTGGAGGAAGTGTTATTATGGAAAATGGACAATTATTTGGGCCAAAACCAACCGTTTAAAAAAGGTTTAAAGTTTAAATGTCTTAATGATAGATTTGTTTCTTACAAACACGTAGCTATTCAATTTAAAATACATCAATTGATGAACTGGAGTTGTGTGGATTACTTTTGGATTATTGTGATGTTTTTATGAGCTCTCATTCTGATGGCACCCATTCACTGCAAAGGAAACAGGATTGTTTCATAGTATAGTTGTAATCTACTTTAAATATACTAGTGGCACCAAATAGAACTGCAATAATAACAAAAGTTAGTTTAAAATAGGTTTAGCAAATACTTTCACCCCGCCCCATCTCCCATTAGTTTAGCTAACAGGTAGGTCTAGTCCAGTCCCAAACTTGCACCACTGGTTGAGGCAGAAGACACAGAAAGTTTTATTAGAGTACAACAAGTCTAAATGTACTAAAAGTATGTGCTTTTCAAATGAAGTCTAAATGTTCAGCAACCAGATATAGACTGACAAAACAAGAACTGTGTATTTGTTCAGTCTTAGCGTGGCTTTGCTCTGAACTCTTACACTCCTGCAGCGGCGTGCGAGCCAACCCAGCACAAACAGTTTTTGTGTGAGGTTGATTCTATCACCCCAACTGTGAGCATACAAGTGCTGTAGCATGATACACTGGAGGATCTGAAGGCTACGAGCAATGGAAAATGTAACACCCCTGTGGTTGACGGTTGCCTGGCGACCAGCTGACGTCAAGGCATGCCTGGTTCAAACAGCTGGGGTTCTTTGCTGCAGCAGTGCTGCTGGAGGGAGCCGTTTCATATGCAACAGACAGGAAGTGCACCGGCCCTTTTTTGTTGTTGCGCTGGCCACTTTTTTAACAACAGACTTCACTTGTAAGCATCGTAGAACACTTTGTAAAGGGGAAACCACCCTACTACTACTCATGTGTGGTTGTTTACACTTAAAATGGGAGGAAAGAGCGCTAGTTTTTATAATTGTAGTTAAATGTTTATTATGGTTTTCCTTTTACCACTACTAATTTAGCAAAAAGAAGAGCCACATAATGACATGAGCCGTTCTTAGCACAGCTGGCTGTGATAAGGAATGCAATTGTGACTGTCTTTCTGAGAAACAGATGAGTGTAATGGTTTGCTCCTGGAAATGAGCAGTGAGCTACTTCTTTGATGCCCCCTGCACTTCTCTACACTCTCTTGAAGTGGTGACTTTGATGCACAGTCGTAACCCACGGCCTGCAACTAAAAGCTGCATGCCTATCCTTATTACACGGCTTGCTGGAATACATGATTCCGATTGGTCAGTCATGGCATTGTGCACTGCTAAACTGTCTAAATGCCCATTGATTCAGGGAACTGATTTGATGTTGTTTTACTCCTTTTTTTTAAGTAGCTTTGAATCAAGTCAATATTTCATGCAGTTGTATAATTCACAAAATAATGTACAGTCAGTAGGTATTTGCTCTGATTCAAAAACACGTGAGCTGCCTAAAACAGCACAAAACTTAATTACGCTAAAATATCTTGTTCTAAGATATCTATATTTTAAGGCAATGTTGCATACATAACTTTCAGTGTCCATAAAATTATATATAGACATTTAGCTCTAGTATAATGAAGTCAGGCTAAATTAAAGTTTGTAAAAAATAAAATAAAAATAAATAATAATAATAACTAACTACCTAAATAAATAAACCATTATGCATTTAACTGCATATGTACAATTATAATTACATTTATTATTATAATTTGTAATTATGTAATTATAATGTGATATTATTAAAGTTAAAATGTTCAATTAACCTAATCAAACTGCGAAATGAAATTAGTATACACATAGAAAAAGTAAAATGTAAATGTATAAAATGCTATTACGTGAAGGCACCTTGTTTCAGCCATATTTTAAGGTATTGCATGCATTAGTGAAGGCAACAAGCTTCCTGAAAAATAAATTCAAGTCATTGATTGCTGACAAATGTTTATTATACATGAACATATTTAATTTTATAAAAATTATACAAATAATGATGTATTATATAAAAAGTAAACATATTTGTATAATAAAATATAGAGTTTATATTATATTAAAACAGCATATTATATTATATTATTTATGACATACTACTTTTTGTAAGCTGCTTTGACACAATCTGTATTGTATGAAGCACTAAATAAAGGAATCAAAATTTTAAATTTAAATTATTATTATTTTTTTATATGTGTGCTTTTATGCTTTTGAAAAATCATAGCATTAGCTTAGCAACATTCTAACATGTCAAGAATCTTGTGCTGATGTCTGTGCAGTTGCTGCATTTGTAGATTGTTTCCAGTCAGTAAGTTAAGTTTCTGTGATAATTATGATGCTGTTTATGTTAGCAGCAGTAGACAGCTCACTGTGTTCTGAAGCAGAGCTTTTATGTTGTGTACATTATCCCTTACACAGAGCAGACCCACCCCTTCACAACTCCAATATACGTCATCTTCAAACAAGGAAATATGTGAAGAGGGTGTATTTTATTTCAAATCCCATAAGAAGCAAGTGATACAGCTTTCTGCTTAGCATCTTACATCAGCTTTACTCCTTTGTGTACATAAGGGTGTAGTAAAACGGCAGTTTAATGGGAGGACTTGCTTCTGTGAAAGAGCTCCCGTCATTGCTGGGAAAAGACCGGTTTCAGGACAAGCAGGAACAGCTATGACATGCTTTGAAAGGGAAGGAGTGTCAAGAAACGTGACAGTCTAGTTCTCAACTGTCAAAATGGGGAATTTCATGTTAAAAATATTCTTTCTGACTAGTGTTGAGCTGTATATCTTCCAACTGTAAAGAGTTTAGATGTTCCCAATTTCTTGACACTTTAGTTCCTGCCTATTTTTTAAATATATATATATTTTCAGAACAGACATGGTCTGATGCCATTTAGACATGTACCTGACGTGCCAATGGAAACCTGTACCTCAGGATTTTCAAGATACAGATGCTGAAATGTTTTACCTTTTCCCGTAAGAAAGTACTATGCTTTAGCATATCAGCCAGTAAAAATAAGAACTACACAAGAAATACACAAATTACAAACACAGATAAATACAACAGAATGTGCTAAAAATAAAATAAGGTTGGTGGTATTCAAATACAGAAATGTAATAAATAGGGAAAATAACACTGCATAGTGTTCACTGTATAAATTAAATATAAATTTTTATCACAGCTGCTTTGTTGTTTGATGATCATTAAAGGGGTCATATGACATTGCTAAAAATAACAATGTGTTTATGCGGTTTAAGGTAAAAAAAAAAAAAAAAAAAAAAACATTATTTTTTCACATAATGTAAATTTTTGTTGCTCCTCATTGCCCCGCATTTCTGAAACGCGTAAATTTTTACAAAGCTTATTGTTCTGAAAAGCGAGGTGTACGCTAATTGGCCAACTATCCAGTGTGTTGTGATTGGCTGAATACCTCAGTTTACCTCAAGGAAATGTGATGCCCCTCACCAGACTGTGATGGCGTATCTCGGCACGAGGAGACAAAACCAATAAAACCCATTACAAACCAGCCATTTGTTGCATCCAGTGGGAACATAATCACTGATTATAGTGACTTATACTGTCCTTTTGTGTGCTGCGTTGTGTATCGTGCAGTTTAAACATACAACAATGTCTGCATTTGTAATTGGAGAAATTACAAACAACAAGCACTACTCTACGTTGCTTAAAACAAATAGTAATTGTGATTATTAATTACGATTATCACAATTTACACGTAATGATGTTTATACCATTGTTTTATGCAACTGCATGCCATATTTTTATATAAAACAAAATAAGCTGAAAAGACTCAAAGAGAAAATCGTTTATTGCTTTTCTATATCATTAAGCCTCAAATTTCAACTATACATTGAATTGGCATACAGAATACCAAGTGAATGATTAATTGGTGCTTTGAATGATTACGTAATTCTGGCATCCATAATTGTAAATGCGATTAGAAAATCTATTAATTGTGCAGCCCTACTAATAAGCCAGCATCTTTTTTTTAGCTCAGTTATTTCAGTGTTTTGATCCTGTTTCTGTGTATTATATTAGAATAAATATTTAATATTAGACTTAAACTTTGACTATAGCCTAGACATGTTGCATATTAATTGTAGCCAACCATTTATGAACCTCAAAGCATATGTTTGTGTATTTTGTGTTACTCCATAACGATATTATAATTTGAGGGCATTTGTAGTGTAGGTATAGGGCCCAAACATAACCTCAAGCCCAGGGGCCCCATCCCGTACAGTCCTGCACTGCATATGATGGTTTATCACGGTTTGAACAGGATCAAAATCTCACTTGCGCAAATGCTTTATATCCTATAATAGATTATATCTAAAATCTGCAGTATGGGAATACTTTGGGGGTAAAAAAAAACAAATACGGGGTTGTCACGTAAAACGTGCAATGTGATCAATGAATAAATCGAAAGCAGATATGATAGGTGTCTGTGAAGCGCGAAGAGACTGCTATATAAATAAACTGCTTGTTTCTTTATGTTTCTGAGTGGCGCCATTTCATCTAATACATACTGAAGTAGGGGTGACCCCGAATAGTCGACGATTCGATGCTTTGATTCGAGGAGCCTGATTCGACTTCCAATCTCACAGTCGAATATTCGCGGGCTGTTATTTATTATGCCATTTTGACTATATGGGGGAGTTCAAATGTCTGATTTCACACAGAACTTGCGGTTTTCTTTCAATAATTTAATATGCAGCCTATTTTGATAAAGCCGTGAATCTGACAATAAGAAGCTTCAAATTAATATTTTAAAGTGCGTGATTAAATCCAACCACCCCTATAGATTTATGTTTCACTTTCCATAATCCGTGGATGACAGAGGAGCATCTTGGAGGCAGGGATTTAAAACTTTATCAAGACTCAAACTGAAAATGCGTTTGGTTCAGTCCAGAGCTGCATTGTAGTACTATGGTGATATCTCTTCAGCACACAGCGCAAGCAGGTCAAACTACAATGCAGAATACTAATAACTATGACTGGACTTTCACATCCATACCATTATAATCAGAAGACCATTATAATAAAACACTGTGAATCTTTAGACTTTAGCTGCTGTGTTTCTACACATTGTTTCGTGAAGAACGCATCCACAAAATGAGTTCATTCTGAGCCGCGCAGATATGTTCATGTGCATTCAGGCTCTCTTTACAGATAGCTTATAAGTCTTTATATTAATGTAATGCTGTATAAATAACAAATCATTAAATTATGAGTTTAATCCCATTGATTAAAAACTTGCTATCAAATGCGTCACTCTACTGGTCATCTTCAGCGCGGCTCAAAATGGAAATGCAGAACATTAATTACTTCAGTCATATAGGCTTTATAATGAGAGCAGAGCACTATTGTAAACATTGTGAATTGTAAGGGCTATTGTTAACTATCTTTTAATCAAAACATAAAAACATTATTTACCCATTTTGTATCTGCGAGGCATTTGTTACACATTTCCCTGTGTGTTAACATCAGTAATTATGGCTGTCGAATGTCTGACTTGATTTAATGTATTTTGCCCCGCCCCCAAACGTATGATTCGAATATCAGTCGAATATCAGCAAGATTCAAATATTCCGATTCGACTATGAAAATCGTTAGTCGGGAACACCCCTATACAGAAGTACGCATGACACTAATTTTTAGCGCCTACACAAACATGGACATCAACAGAGCTGCTCTGAGAGAAAACTTAAATAAACATTTCCTAGTTCTATTTGAGAAAAAACATGATCAAAAACACTCTGAAACTCAAAAGGTCCGCTACAACCCTTCAAAATAAAAGTTTGATTTAACCCATTAATTATGACAAATATATTAGTAATGTATAATGTACTTCAAAGTTATAATAACAACAATAATAATATTCTTTATAATAATTAATTTAAATATTATTTTTAAGGAATATCATGTTTGTCCATGTTTTAACCTCTGTTGTGCAGAAATTTGCCAAAAATAAAAGTTGTAACATTTTAATTTGATAACATTTAGCCTTGTTTTTTAAATTTAAAATATAATTTTTTTCTTTCAGAAGGGAGACTTCAATACATCATTAAAATGTTTTCAAGTCTGTTGTTATAAAGGATTTGTTCACTCAAATAACTTGTTCTTTTTCTTCTAAGAGTGATTGTAACTGATAAGAATTATTGTTTAATATATACCATGATTGATACCATGAAACCGTGAGACGATTGTCATACAGTGAAAATCTCATACCGTTCCAAGCACTTTTAGAGTTTTATCTCCCTATCTGATGTAAGCGTAAGTATTGGAACAGTTGCCTTACAGGTCTTTCTGTGTGATGACACACACAGAGGCCGACTCTGAAAGAAAAGTAAGCAATTTGGATGCTAAAAGAAAAGAGGAAGTCAATTAGAACTATAGCAAGAACAAAGGGCATGCAGAAATCAAGAGTTTGGAAACTACCGGCGACATCAGCAACCAACGACGACCTGATCAGCTGAAAAAAACATCAGTAGCTGATGACAGACAAATCATAAAAGCTGTAAAAAAAATAACCTAAAATATATGTCTGTATGGTGTCTTGGCATGGGCATGCATGGCTGTCTCTAGAACAGGACCTCTTCATTTTAATGATGACTTAATGTATGATGGCAGTAGCAGAATGAATTTGGAAGGGTACAAAAAAACATCTTGTTTACCTATATTCAAGAAAATGCCACCAAACTCATTAGAAAGCACTTCATATTGGATCAGGACAATGACCCAAAACACCCTGCAAGTTCAGCCAGGGACTTTATCAGGGCAAAGAAATGGAAAGTCTTATTTAAATCCGATTGAACATTCATTTCACCAGCTGAAGAGGAGACTAAAGACAAGCAAAACAAACTAACAAGCAACAGTTGGAATAGGCTACATTAAAGGCTGGGTAAAAGCATTTCAAAGCATAAGACCAAGAGTCTGGTGATGTCTATGGGTTGCAGACTCACTGCTCTGATTGCATGCAAGGGATCTGCAACTAAATATTAGCTTTTAATCTTTTACATCTGCCTTAAATTCAACTGTTCCAATACTTATGCTCACATCAAATAGTGGGATGAACTCTAAAAGTGCTGTCCTTTTTATTTGGTAAAACATGTATATGCAATTGGTTGTAATTTATTGGATTTTTATTGTGTATGTATCGTAAGCATTGCAAAAAGCAAAAGTTTCTCAGAAAAAAAAAAAATATATACACAACATATATAAAATGTGAGATGAACATGATTTCCTTTGAACAATTACTTTTTCATTTAAGCCTCATTATTATGTAACTGAAACTAAAAGGGAATTTTATTCTTGATCCGTTTTACAATACAGACCAAAGGTTACCGCTTTGCATCTTCAATAATTCAACAATACTTTCTCTTATTTTGATCTTTCCTTAGTGAAAACGTGTCAGCGCTTGTGGTAAGGGTGGCTGCACTGACTGCGGGTGCATTCTGGTTCTTGAGGGGCTAATGGTGGCTTTTTAGCCTTCAAAAAAATAACACCCCGTCTTCAGCCATGTTGCTGAGTATTGCTTGCAGATGTGGAAAATACTGTCTCAGAGCCTTTTGCACTTTCCTGTCTCCTTTCAAGGGGTTAAAAGCCACTTCCTCCCTCAGTGCTCAGTGGAAACTTTAACAACACCCGTGAGGTCAAGGAGACGCTGTAAAGAGCGGCATCCCTTTCCTTGTGCTCGATATAGCTCACACTGCCCTTATCAGAACAATGGCACGACCCAGCCTCGCAGAGTGCTCCCCTCTTGATACGGCGCTGCTGCTTCCGCTCCCCAATTTAACAAAACCCTGAGCTATTGATAGTGACTTTATACAATAGCAAAGAGAGAGGAGTCTGAGAAGGGAAGGGAGGCTAAATGAGTAATGGAGAGCTGCGGTTGCATTTACGTCCTTTACGGGATAGTTTATTTTTCTGGCATTCCAAAGGGATGGCACGTCAAAGCCAAGACTGTCAACGTCTTATTATTAGACCATTTAGTGTGAATTACACAGGATTCTCCTGTCTGCTGAGGCTTTGCTTTGATTGTTATTGCGGGCTGATGTTTACAGAGTAACAGTCTGTGGTCTTCAGCAAAATAAGCACCACTTGATCATCTTAATCTTCTGGCGCTGCATGCAAACATCTTCTAGAACTCATAGGTGTCTGGTGTTTCCCATAGTGCATTGCTTTTGGAAACTTTTGTGGTTTTAAAATGATGTTGCACTTATCCTAAGAGGGGAGGTCGCTCACCTTTAGTTCTCCTTTTGACCTTGTTGTGCATACTATTAAAGATGTCAGTTTGCAACATAACAACTTTTTTGTTTTGTTTTGTTTTGTTTTAAATATTCAGGGTTTTAATTTGCATGCTTATGACTAAATGATCAAACCCAATCCAGGAAATGAACTGCAATACATTCTTAATACAATTTAAAAATAGAGGTGTATTTGCAAAACAGAGTTGCATTTTACTTGTGGAAATAGGAAAATTATTATATATTGAAAACACAGTGTTAGGCAAAAGCAGTTAGTTCACTTAAATACTTTCCATTTTAGAAACGTGGTGTTATGAGTAGACTTGAATTTTTTTATTTCTCTCATAGTGTAATTATTTTTTACATCGGTTTGTTACATTCTGGATTTGATTTGAACGTTCTTTGGGGAACAACAACAGCAGTTCACCCAAAATTATTTTGTCCTCATTTACTCATCCTCATGTCATCCCCAAATTATATGACGTTCTTTCTTTGGAATGGATAAGGAAATTTGTAGAATGTAGTTGGTTGCACTTACATGTAAATGTAAATGTTTTCTATGCAAATACAAAGAATGGGGAGTTTCTATGGTTCCAAAAGCCTGCGAAAGCACCATAAATGAATTGTAAAAACAGTGAATATTGTTCCAAATATTCTAAAGCTATGTGATAATACAATATGATAGCTTTGTGTGACAATTAAATCTTTATTCACTGAAAATCGGTCCATCTGGACTCATGAAAATTAATGTGAGTAGTAGTAAACAAATAAATGAAACACGTCATAAGATATTTTCAGTGTGCTTGCCGTGCTTCTGCATCCTTTTTATGCTTAAAAGTTCCGTTCCTCATATACTCTGATTGCATGGAAAAGGGTGAATTTTTCATTTTTGGGGTGAACTAACCCTTGAAGTATTTCTCCAACCACAAACCAAGTTATGCAAATGTATTTCTGGATGCAAATATGAGACCCTGACATCCAAATCCAAGCTATCCTGCTAGAGAGGCTTGTTTACAAGCAATGATTTCATAATTTGCATCATACTTAGCACAGTTTATGATTTGAGAATACATTTATCGCCCAGCAGTAAAGTGACTGATTGAAATGATTATGAAATGCTTTTGAATCGTTATCTTGAAAGGAACAGTTCACCAAAAAAAATTTAACTTCTGTTAAATTTACTCACCGTTCCAAACCGGGAGACTGTTATTTGTTCTGTGGAACACAAAAAGAGAATTTCGCTTTTTAATTTAAAAAGGAGTGTTTACAGCATTGCTTTTAAAATGATATGAAGGTGAGTAAATGATGACAGAATGTTTGTTGAGATACTAGATTTTATTTTTCATTTTAGTTTGTTTAATTTTGTTTTTGTCTAAAATGATAAATAGATTGCTGGTGACTGGTGTTTCCCATAAAAAGTCTAATACCTGTAGAGAAACTACTTTGAAAATCTTTTTCTGCATCAGTAACAGGAATATTTAATTCATCATCATGTTTCGGGAAAAGGAAGTCAGTCTCTCACAAATCACCTCAGTGATGTCAAAACAAGGTGCTGACCCCATCTCAGTCTGAAAACACTGGTGACACCGTCCTTTAGTTATTTAAACATTTAGATGGCTGACCCTCTTGACTAACAGACCGCAGACCCGTCATAGACACCTACGCATGAAACACATTTAGTCACAGAGACAAAGTGAAACAGCACTTACTGCATCAAGTTTATTTTAATCAAAAACATTAACTTAATAAAAAAGATGGCAGCTTAATTATGTTAGGTCAGGTGCTATTTTTGTAGTGCAGGTGTGACTGAGGGTTTCAGATAGAATCTTTGGACCAAAATCATGCACAGGTGTTATATAAGTATTCGTTTTGCTATTTCAAACTCTCAGAATTCCAGGTGAGTTCGAAGAACTCTGAAAATTTGCATTGTTCGTGGCCCTCGCAGGCATGCCATAGAGTTTTACTGTGGTCTCTGCACATTGAGCTTGGCCTACCAGCATATTTGCATGAGCCAATTGTGCTTTTGAATGCTTTGTATGGAAACAAATTAGAAATTCACATTGCCCTGCACTTACCTTCACTCAAATTCCAGCTTACGTTGTGATTGCACGCAGCACACTAGCGCATATTCTTACCAATTTTTTACCATGTCATCTTTCATCACGCACATCTGGAATTTCATCGCCCCCGTGTTGGTTTTTTTCGCAACGACAATCTTCCTGATGGTCAGAGATATACAGGTAATAGATTCTGGTTTGCTGTGATTTCTCCATAGTTGGACTGTAACATTGTATTCCCGCCCTTTGCGTGTTCAGTTATTAAATATTTTAGCCTAATTTGATTATGCTTTCAGCTGCCAATAAGGGCGAAATTCTCTTAGCTCAGTTTAACACTTTATTAGCATGCTTTCCCCAAGAATCAGAGCAATAAAGAGGCTTATCGGCTAAAAGCCACACGAGATCCAGCTGTTTTTCATGGGAGCAAAGAAGCTGTGAAAGTAAACAACTGTGTCAGAAACATACGATCTAAAGCTGTTGTTTTACACAGTGGGCAATAGTCATTTTGACCTGACCGTGGCTCTCTAAAAAAAAAGTCTACAACTCCCATCTCTTCCTGCGAGTTTTCCACTTGTTTTGTTTTCCCACATCCTGAACATTTCCCTCACTATAGAAACGTCTCTCAGAGCCACTTTGTCTTTCCACTGAACTTTAATTTGTTTATTAATCGGGAGGTGGGATCCTGCGGTCTTCTGATCTTAATGTCTGGTAGACACGGGCTGCCTATCAATCCTAATGTTTTTAAGTTCTTTCTGCAGTGGCCCAACGCACAGCACACTGACAGCATCTGTTTCACATCAAATGCTTGAATATTAACCAGAACCTCTGCATACTGTAGGTATTTAATTCAACCGATCATACTTCTCTGTCACATTAAGTAATCTCAGCAAACCTGCTGCAATAAGTGTGTTTTGTAACTGTAACATTCGTGTTATCTCTATTATTATTATTATTTTAAATGTATCTAAAATAAAAAAGCAAAAATATCTGTTTATGTTGGATGCAGATTTTGTATAATAATAATAATAAGTATTATTATATAATTAATATTATTACTATTACTATAACTTTTACTACTACTGCTACTACAACATGAAAATCATTTATTTAGAAAATTATATTTTGAATGTGCTTTCTAGGTATGAAATTTCAGAATTTAAAATAAAAGGAAGAAAGAAAGAACATAATTGAAAATTATGAATAATAGTAATAGAACGTTTATTCATTTATTTACTAATCAAAGGACTACATTCAAACATGCATGTGAATTCTTGTCACTGTTTGGATTTTTATGAAATGGCTCATAGGAAACCTTCACACTCTCATTGCTACAATCTTATTAACATCAACTCTTTACTTTCTCAAGTAATGGTGGTGACCTCTGGATCACTAAGTTTCCATAATGTGCCTCTAAGGGAGACCCAAGCAAAGGGAGGTTGGGGGACATGGAGGGGACACAGGAAACAGAGCAGCCTTGACAGATACGCCACTGCTTCCAACTGTATCTTAGGGGTGAGAAGAACTGTTTTCCTCCAATGGAGCAGAACAGGGCAACCTTCATGTGACAGATAAAACTCATGCTGCTCTCAGATGATCGTTCATACCTTTTATGGGCCTCTTTCTAGACTAATTTAAATCAGACCTTTTCAGCAGAGACGTCCAGATGTACAGCTTTCAGAAAAAGTTAATCCAAAAATGAAATTCCTGCCATCATTTATTCACCCTCACATCATTCTAAACCTGTATGACTTTTTTATGTAAAACCCCAAAACTCAAATTTAAGTTCCTTTTTTGTTAATGTGTACAAATGAATTTGGACTGGGCTGTCGAGCTCCAAAATGACCTTAAAAGTGGTCCATGTAACACACACTGGCTCTTGAAGCCATAGGATAGCTTTGCATGTGGAACAGACCGAAATGTATTCAATAAAAAATCTTGACATCCACTCTAGTTATTCTTTGCATGTGAGAAGAAGTGACTTCCAGTCTCTGAACAAATCATTCACCTTTCATTTAGTCAAATCTTTTCAACGAATCGTTTGTTTAAAAGTTCAACTCACTGATCTGGTCACAGGAGTTATAGGTTTACTACAGAAAAAGATTTGAAGGGAATAATTAAAAAAACATTTTTATAAAACATTTTATACACAAAGTGATCATATGGCTTCAGAAGACTTAAAATATAATGCACAAGTCATATGGTCTACTTTAAAGGGGTCATATGATGCTTTTTACATTTTTCCTTTGGAGTGTTACAAGCTTGGTGCATAAAGAAGATCTGTAAAGTTGCAAAGACAAAAGTCTCAAATCCAAAGAGATATTCTTTATAAAAGTTAAGACTTGTCCATGCCCTCCTAAAATGGCTCATTTAAACACCCCCCCCACATGTCTACGTCACGATTGTGGGAAGATTTGCATAACGCTGCCCAAATGTTCATGCACAGAAAGAAGGTGTACCTTTTATTCTCGCTGTTGCAACTGGTGCCGTGTCGTGGAGACACTGCATGTTTCATTGTGAAAGGAAATACATCAACTTTGTGCTGTGGATGTCACCGTGGACGACGTCACCGTGGACGAAGCAGAGTCCAGTTTGGGGTCGTCACATGTTTTTGCCGCAAGCCACCGTCCACTCCTTCGTCGAATCCACCTGCCGTTCCTCAGTCGCCACAGGCCGGGTATAAGTCATTATAATGAGTAATTATGTCCCAACTGGATGCAACAAATGCCTCATTGTTAATGGGTTTTATTGTTTTTGTCCTGTCGTGCCGGTTTTCTGACTGGGACACACCATAGCAGTATGGTGAGGGGTGTAATATTTCCATCACACGCTTGAGGCATTCAGCCAATCACAATAAGCTTTGTAAAAAACTGCATTTCAGAAGGCGGGGCATAGAGGAGAAACAATAATGTACAGTATGTGGAAAATAATGTGTTTTTTTAACCATAAACCGCATAAACACATTTCATTACACCAAATACACAATGTGCTTTTTAGCAACATATGACCCCTTTAAAGCGCCATGCATTTTGATTGGACGTACATTTCTTGATCCTACGCAATATATAAATACAGAAAAATACATTTAGACCAAATAACTTAATGATCGCTATAGGGATGTGAAGAGACTTAAAACCAGCATAACAAAAACTGTTTCTTTAGACAATCACGTATTGCACCTTTAAATGTGTTTTAGAACCTTCAGTACTTTCATGACTGAATCTGACAATTTATTATTGTTTAATCAAAATGCATGACAAAGGGTCACTCGCCAGATTTTGAATACACTTTGTGGCTTGTGTTTGTTGGCTGGACGAGTTCTAGATTTGGAAGGTGTTGATTTGTGGTTATAGTGTGCCCGGGGATGAACCGCTCTTACTGGGAAAGCTGGCTCAAAATGCACGGGGTATGGGGGGTTAGGGGGGAGAGAGGCTTTCCTGGTAATCCAAGGAAACCCCCCCATCTATCACTGAGAGCACAGTAAAGAATTTGTTTACCATGCCAACATGGGAGAGCCAAAGAAATCTCGCTCAAGGACATTTAGTGAAGTGGAATAACAGAGTAATGGTTGAACAGAGCAGCTCCTCTCAAACTGGAAAACAGCCTGTTTTCTGCAGGCTGTCAGGATGTCCAGATAGAGCAAGAACATTTTGAGATGGTTCCAGGTGAAATGGTTCACCTTGGCAGGAAGACAAGCTTAAACACTGCCCAGATTTCCTATTCATTTGCAGGTTTTATGTGCAGTAGTGAATCTGAATGTATGTTTGTACATTAAGTGCTTCACATAAAGCACTTTACTGTGCTGTGTAAACGATGATATCAGCACTGACTGCTTGTAGGAGCGCCAGTAAACGTATGGAAATACATGCAAAAGACCTGTTTGTTTATTCTCCCGCATATTGTGTGCTGGTCTGGGTTTTGTTGTAGGAAAATGAACCCCACCTGCCAAATCGCCTTATATAAGTAATTACTCATCTCCCTCCAGGCATGTTTTTTTTTTTCAATATAGCATTGACAAGAAGTGAAATATTATTAGAATTGATCAATTTTAATGTATTTTAAAATAATTTAGTAATTCAAAAAAAAGTGATTCATTCCTGTGATGCAAGTTGAAAAGCTTTTGTAATATTATAAATGATCATTCAATGTAGCCTTGCATATATAATTATTTTTGTCTTGTAATATGATGAATAAATTACATTATAAGGTCATAAAAACTGAAATGCTGTTTAAACTACACTGCTGTAGCTTTATAGCACTTAAATTTCATTTAATTTAATTGGGAATTTATCTGGCTTACTTTTGTCATTGAACAGCATAAATCATGGAAGAAGATCAAGAACATGGTGCACTGGTCACCATTTGTAATGTCCTTCAAGAAGAAGTACCCTTGGATCCAGTTAGCTGGCCATGCAGGTAAGCATCAAAAATGGAGGAGTACATTGCATAACTTTTCATGCAACTTTTCAGTGTTAATTGCATTTAATCTAGATGGGAAAAAAAACAATAGTAGAAAGTTAGTTTATGCTAATGCCCACATTTTAACACCCTAGTGCTATGCTATTTGTCTCTCTGCAGGCAACTTCAAGGCAGGAGCCAATGGTCGTATCCTAAAGAAACACTGTGAGTGTGAGCAGCAATGTCTCGATAGGCTGATGAGAGACGTGCTAAAGCCCTACGTTCCTGCTTACCACGGAGATGTAGAGAAGGATGGAGAGAGGTACAATCAGATGGAGGACTTGCTGGCAGACTTTGACCTACCCTGTGTCATGGACTGCAAGATGGGCATCAGGTCAGTTGCTGCACTGTCTCATTTGACCTTTTACTTTATAAAACTAGAAAAGAGCCAAGCCACCACCTTAGCTATGACCCAGAGACCACCTAAAACACCCTAAAGATGACCCAGAGCAGCCTAGAAACCATACAGCAGGATTCTGCAAACTGTAAGGTACGATAAGACCCTAAAACACTCATGATACCTCAGCAAACATCTAGTAACAACCTAAAACAACTTAGCAACTACCTTAACACACCTTAACACACCAACACATTAGTAACCACTTATTAAGGCTCTATATCCTTGTACTGTATATCCTTATAACTTCAGTTTTAACTTCAACTTAAAAAATTATAATGCAAAAAACTAAAACTTAACCTAGAAATGAAAATAAAATATGTTTAAGTACTAAAGTTACTCAAATGAAAACTGGAGTACAGTAATTAAAGGTAAATAGAAATATGACCCACCCAAAAAAAAAGAGAGAAAAACCTAAGAAAATATAGAAAAGCATACCTTTTTTTTTTTTTTACAAACTAAATGTAATGTGGAAACTGACAATATGAAAATGAAAACTATAAAATAATGAATAAATACTATAATTGTATATAAATAATACTACAATAAAACGGGTGCTTAGTTAATAAAATATAGAAGATAATCAGACCAGAAATCCCCCTCCTTGCTATGACAGAATCTTCATCTTTTCTTATCTTACACTTATGCAACAGCATGTCCACTCTGTTACTTTAAAATGAATAGTTCCTTTGACCCATTATTTGTACAGATGTTATACATTCCAAGCACCACAGAACATGAAGCAGGACCTCCCTCCCCAGAGACTCAGCAGAGGAGCTGCTCTGTGTCCTCTAATCTGCCGAAAGATAGCTGTGCTTTGCTGGTGCAGGGAGACCTTGATACACATCACTCATCACTTTTTCCCCCCACTCTCACTCTCTGTTGTTTCTGAGACGGCTCTTGTTTGCTGTTGCAAGCCTGACCGAATCACAGTCGTGGACATGAACAAATATAGTGATAACCAGATGGTCAGGATATTAACAGAACCTCCGCTGGCCTGTCCAAACAAAACAATGCATTGCTTTTAGATTCAGCACGCTTTTCAGTGTTTTCCAAGACAAATCAAGATAAATATTTAGCTTGCATGCCTTTTTCATGCTGATAAGATAAACTGCATTTTACTGTACACTGCAAATTTCAACAGAATATAATTGATGATGCAACAAGTTAAGTGAGAGAAACTGAGCCATTTGGTCATTTTTCTCCTGCAGGACGTATCTAGAAGAGGAGCTGACGAAAGCCAGGAAGAAGCCTAGCTTGAGAGCCGACATGTACCAAAAGATGATCGAGGTGGACCCCAATGCACCCACGGCACAGGAGCACGAACAGAAAGCAGTCACTAAGCCACGCTACATGCAGTGGAGGGAAACCATCAGCTCCACCGCCACGCTGGGCTTCCGGATCGAGGGAATCAAGGTGAGACGTTCATTCATTTCACAATTTCTTTTGAAATCTGTGTTCACCACAAATGAGGTGAAATTGCGAAAAAGAGAAAACTTCAACATCCTTATTTGAATGGTGTTTTTTTCAACTGGATTTCTCAACTACACACTATTTTTATGGTCGCATTTAACTGAAAGTTTGAAATAAATCATGCTTGAGATTTTAGGTTTTACTTATTCATTTGAAGTATTTGGTTTTTAAGGAATATTCCAGGTTTAAATCAATAATATTGATTGCCAAAAGATTACTTATGATCTCAATTTATTAAAAAATATAAATAAGGGTTATAGTTTATTAATTGCCATCATAATGAAATACCATAAACCCTAGAATGACTGAAAAATTATGATTATGAACTCAAATAATAACAAAAACAAGAAATGTATGTAGTTTGCTATATAGCATTATATTCACAGGAAATAGGCAGAACAATAAAGCACCATAGAACAACTATAAAAATTATGATATATAATATGATATCAAATAATAGCCATGCTTTCACAAATGTGACCCTGGACAACAAAAACTGTCACAGTTGCACGGGTATATTTGTAGCAATAGCCACTTGATTTTTTTAGCTGATTTTTTTAAGTGCCAAAATTCATTAAGATATTAAGTAAAAATCATGTTCCATGAAGATATTAATATAATATCAAAACTTGATTTTGGATTAGTAATATGCATTGCTAAGATATTTATTTGGACAACCTTAAGGTGATTTTCTCAATATTTGGATTTTTTTTGCACCCTCAGATTCCAGGTTTTTAAATAGTTGTATCCCGGGCCAAATATTTTCCTATCCTAACAAACCATACATCAATGGAAAGTTTATTTATTCAGATGTACAAAAAATGTAGCCTTATGATAAATAACAGACAAGCTTTCACACAACAATTAATATAAGAATTAATATACATTATAAAATTACAATTAATGCGTTTTATAAAATTGCAAGCTTCACATTTCTGCTTTTAAATCTTAAAAAAATGCATTATGCCTTGCAGTACCTTGATTTTTGCAATTTTTAAAAGCGAGCTGAAATTATATTTTGTGAGAGTGAACATTATGCCACGACAAATGCTGTTGATTGAGCTTAACTTGAACCATGAGTTGATGAAAGGGTTCTTGGAAGCACAGTGCTGTTTGTATCTGGGGAATCACGGCAGCCTTCAACCTTCACAATTAGATCCCTGAATTCAGACTGAGGTGAAAGGACAGGATTGGACTTTTTCAAGAGGTCGATTGTGTCTGAATGTTCCTGTCATACACACGGCCTGTTTGTGGCACGTCCTTTGAGCTCAACATCAGTCAGTGACAGGCCGCAGCTCTCACAACATGATTTCAGTTCTGTAATTCCGGCCTACCGCACGCAGCCCTAAATACACCCTCATGGAAAATGTCAAAAAGACTTAAGGGAAGCTTGAAAACCTTCAGGTAATTAAGCCAAACCAGGCAGCCATGATTCCATTTACACACGGAAGAGGAGATTAGAAAGCTTGTGTTTGGTCTCTGTCATGATTTTCCAAAATAAATCTTTGTTAACAAGAGCTCTGCAGATGTCCTGCATGAATAGAGAAAGACTGCTTCTTCTTTTGCACTTTCCATCAGCACAAATGCCCCAGGTTCCCCTCTCTTTCTCTTTTTTTCGCAGATGGGGGATGCCCTGGGCGGCTCTAAATAAAATATTTTCTGAATAATAGGTAGACTTGTATTATGTCTGTGGCTGCTGTTTGTTTTATTATGTCTATGCCTGTTGTGACTATTGTCTTAACCCACAGTCCATCAGTATTATGTTGCCTCTGAGATGTTTACTAAAGCACGCATCACTGTTACTATTGCTTGTCCTTGGGGGGTTTTCAACAAATATTTAAATCGTTTTATTATATTAATATAAAAGAATTAAACAAGTCTTTGCAACCACCCTAAACACCCTATAAACAACCTAGAAAACAGGAACACCTTAGCAACCGCATTACATTAACCTACAGTAGTAATCACCCAAACACAACATAGAATACCTTAGCAACTACCAAAAACACCCTAGTAACCAGCAAGAACACAACAACCCAGAATACCCTAGAAACGGCCCAGAACACCCTAGTGACCACACTAAATTATAAATAAATTATTGTTATTGGGTAAATAATATGTAATCCATAAACAAGTAACTGTAGTCTGATAAGTTTTAAAATGTATTTTAATCTAATTATAAATCCTTAATTGTTGGAATCTGATTACGTAATCTAGATAACATGTAATCAATTACTATACAGATATAAACAAAAAATCCGGAGGCCAAAAAAAAAAAAGAAACTTTATTTCTGAAAATGACAAAATCTGAGAAAATTGTGAGATAAAAAGTCACAATTAGCTGTTTATTTTTTATTCAGTGACGGAAAGGGTCTCCATAATCACAATTAATCAATTCTTCTTCCCTTTCCCTTCTACAGAAAGAGGATGGAACAGTAAACAGGGACTTTAAAAAGACTAAGACCCGAGAACAAGTGACCGAAGCCTTCCAAGACTTTGTCAAAGGAAACGAAAACATCCTGGTAAGCCGGTGCTCGTGTTTGTGCTTTAGGGCCTACTGTCGATTATAAAAGTCTCCCGTGGCACACGGAGGGGAAGCGAGTAACAGGTGGAGCTACACTCTTTCATTAACCCCCCAGGGTGGTTTGTGAAACTAAGGGTTTCCTTTGTGTGGTGCAGCCCCTTCAGGGTTATATTGTTTGAAAGCAGCGAAAGCTCACCTGCTGGCTGGGAAACCACTCTTCCAGTTGCACACAAACTTAATTATATTACAGAGAAATACACACATGCAAATACAAAAAGCGCTTTGCATAATGCTGTGCTTGACACATGACTGTCATGTGTATTCTTGTGACATTAAAGTACTGTAAATGTAATCCTAACAGGTTTAAATATTAATAAGATGTTTGCACCTAGTACAAAGAAATGATATTCATGGCAGGATTCCCATGTTGTAACAGGGGTGTTTCCTTTAAAGTTCAGCCTCATAGACAAACAGTTCCAAAGAACCTTGGCTCCTCATGGAGCATTTATTTAACCCCATGTTTGTCCACGGTATGTCCTGGAACTTGATGTGCATCCTGATCCTCTGTGATTAGTTTGACAAATGTGCTGTAGATTTTACAGAGGAACCTGCTTTTATTTCCACACTAAATGTATAATCAGCAGCCGCCCATTTAAATGCTGAAAAATGTTTACATTCTTGTAACAGTAGTTTTAATCATTTAAAATATAACAAAATTTAGTATGATCACTTTTTCATTATATTTTTGAATAAGTACAGGTCAAAATATGTAAGTTGCTTCATTTTTTCATAAATTATACATGTTACACTAAGTGACAGTAGAATTTTTTTTTATTCATATTTTGACATTTTGTTTTCACAAACGTTATTTGAAATATTAAAGTAACACTTGCATTACATATACATGTATATTCACTTTGCCTTATTTTCTCATTATATATATATATATATACACACACACACACACACATGCAGCCAATATTATTCTGCATAAATACAGTACTTGTGACACTACAATTGTGGTGATTTGTATATTTTTATAGTCACTTACACTTTGTTTCTTTTCCCTCAGCATTCCTATCTGAACCGACTAATAGAGGTCAAGGACACTTTGGAAATTTCACCGTTTTTCAAAACACACGAGGTAAACAGTCACACTTTTCTTTATCATCTTAAAACACATTAGCTATACTTACTGTTAGACCATGAAGGAATTAGTAAATGTCACCTTTTACCCACCCATGTGATGATAGCACGTGAAAATGTGGAAAAATAATACACTTTAGCATCTATGCAAAGACCGGCTGTGAAGTAATTATCTGATTATTCTGGATGCCCGAAGCCAGAATAGCAACTTGGTTGTATGCAAAGAGTTACACAACCTCTTTTAATGGACTTTAAAGACAAATATTCTAGGGACACTTAAAGCATCGTCAGTGTCATAACTTTGTTTTGATACAAGGAGGTAGAACAGGCTATGCAAACACAGAGCTTAATTTATTCACATTAATAGATAACAAAAACAAACTGTATGCTGGAAAAACAGTGCACAGTTATATCTGTTTAATAAGTGAGCGCATGTTTGCTGCACAAACATTATGGAAACAGGATCTTTGTGTCTATTGTGTCATGTTTACACATGTGTTTGTGGTGAACCATTTCAAGTCTTGTAAAGATGCAACACGCAAGGAATGGACTCTGACACTTACCGCATTTCCGTGTTGACCGCGTGTCCCAACTCTTCCCATCTCTCGTGTTCAGGTGATTGGCAGTTCTCTACTCTTCGTCCATGACAAACGGGAGCAGGCAAAAGTGTGGATGATAGACTTCGGGAAGACCACTCCATTGCCGGAGGGGCAGGAGCTGAGCCACAGGGCCACCTGGGTGGAGGGTAACAGAGAAGACGGCTACCTCTACGGCCTAGACCACCTCATAGACATTATTTCCAATATGCTAACTCCTAAACCTCCACTAGAGTAAGAGGATTCCATCTTCTCTCCCTCCTGCACTACAGTTCAAGACCTCGCTGGGTTCCCCTAAAGCAATCCTAACCGATCGTCCCATCTAAACAAAACTATAAAACTTCAAACATAAATGCCAATGCGCAATGTCCTTTAAAAAAAAAGAGTGTGTATGTTTGTAAACTTGTAGATGCTGTACATATAGTGTAAATGCCAGTGTTTTAGTTCAGAACATGTGTGAATAGGATTTTTGCAGCTAGCGCTTTAACAGGCAGGTGAATCTTAAAGCCACACTCCCTTAATGTGCGTTCTTTTCAACATGCTAGTGTTACGGAAAAGTGTAAAGCCCTTACAGCTATGTTTTACTCTGTGATTTTGTTTTTAGATGCTGCTTTTTTTATTTTAAACCTAGAGATCATTTTTCTTTGAAACAAAAATCTAAATTTGGAAACTTATAACAATCAGATCGACCACTAGATGTTTGAAATCTTTATATTTGCAGGAATCTAACAACATTGGTTGTTTTTATAGTTTTTTACCCTGTTAACAATGTAAGTAGTGTTAAAATACATCATTTATACTTAGTGCCGTTAATAGAACAAAATTTTCCATTTGGTGGATGGTCTTATGTTGTGCTTTATATTTAAATTCTTCATATTGACATTCCTCAAATTCAATTTCCATTTTTGTGCATAAGTAGGGCTGGGTATCAACACAGATTTTCCAATTGATTATAATTCACAAATTCTCGATTCAATTCGGACTTCATTTTTATGTAATACGATTCCGATTTATTTCAGTATACAGCATTTTGCTTATACTGTCTATTCTCTCTCTGCTAATAATGTCAGAAAATATATTCAGGGGAGTGTTTTTGACTCATTTAAACTAGTAATTCATCTTTTGAGCTACACTAGGCATGCCACGTGTTTTTGATTCACTAGAAAGAAACAAGTAATTTTGGGAATCAAGCTTAAAGTTGAACTAAAAAATTGTTTTTTAGATGTTCTACTTAAACAAGATTCTGTTTCGCTCCTGCTAACAAGCACCCACGCTATGTGTTTTTGCCAAGTCACTAAGATACACTAATAAGATTAATATTCAGGAATAAGAAAGATGACTCCTGCCATCTTTCTGATTGGCTCTCAATTGTTTTTATCATTCATCAATTGGAAAAAAGTAGTTTTGAATGTTATTCTAAGGACATTGTTCCTCTATCATTATTATTTTGCAGTTGACTCTGCTATTCTTTTACATTTTACATTTCTTTTACATTTTCCTTGATGGGATTTTAGTCATAGAACACAGTGCCATCTGTAGGATGGGAAGTGCGGTGCAATATTAAGAATTGAAATTGGAACCATTCAAATAAAGATCAGGATTAATTGGAAAATCTAAGTTTTAACTCAGCCCTATGCCCAACCAGCCTAAAATAATAACTGAGTGCCAAGGTTTTTCTCAGGAAGTGGCTCCCATTCAAAAAGACTTTAAATCTGTCATTACCAGCTTGTATGTTTTCAAGTTCCCACAGTCTCGACTAATTTTTGTCTTCGTAAAAAAACGTAAGAGCTGCAAACACCAACCTTGAAATGGCTAAAGTGACTTAAAATAACTCTTCTACGAGGTAAAATACCATGTTTTACAAACACGCTGTCACCTTAACTTGCATCTGTCGACCAAAAATTTCAACCATTCCACGCAAGTTCAAACAATGTGAAAAGTCACGAGAGCCTTAAGTAATGTTGTTCTTCCTTTGAAAAGTGCCTGAAAGCGCCGCTCGATGCAGTGCCTCCGAAAGCTGACTCGCTACCCTTCAGAGCGCATTATGTTGGAGAGAGGTGATTGTTGTTTGCATGACTATTTGCCATGCAAATGAACCATCTCGGCATACCCCCAAACAATGAGATAATCCTCCAAGCAAAATATCGCTGGAGATAAAAACTAATTTGTTGGTCAGTATGGAAACCATGCGCTGCCAACAGCATAAACGCAATCAGTGATTAATAGTTGTTGATTTAGCCCTGGGACAGGAACACCTAGGGCAGACCTACACGTCGGGACGTCAACACGACGCACTCCAGTCACAGTGAAGGCAGAGGGGTTATCGAGAGGCCTACAACCAAATGTCACCACATGTTTTTACCCATAATTTATTTATGGCGAGATTTCGCTGTTGCTAAATGACCTTTTATGAATGCAAAAGGAACAGAGAGGACAAAAGGTTAACGGGTGCTGTGGAAACATTTCTCAAATCCCTGTCCCACAGCCACAGTTCCCTAAACATGCTTAAAATGGGTAGGAAAAAATGAAATGGGTCAATTCATAGCTGCTGTAAGTGATTTTTAATAGGCATAGGACACACAAACTATTCTCGCTACCTGACTATGGGAGAAATAATACTTTTCTTCTGGTTCTGTAATCAGCCACAAACTTGCTGCTTTTTAGCCAAGAGAGAGAAAAATATCTAATTAGGCCTATATGAAAAAATGACAGCCCTAAAAATGTGACGCATATAAAAACACATAATACAATGAAACACTTGCTAGGACAAATAACACTTCTCTCTACTCGCTAAAAATGGCTGTTTGTTAGACAAGAGAGAGGAAAGTATCACTTTTATTTTTAACACATGGCTACTTTCAAGAAACATTCTTCTTGCCATAATAATGGTGTAGTAACGACATCTACCACAAGATGTGTCACTGTGCCTGATAATGAAAGAAAAAGGAGACTTGTTTGGAAACCAAAAATATTTTTGCTTTTAGAGGCGTAAATACAATTGCTTACAGCAGCTTTAATTAGGTCTAAGAGGTTTCGGGTTTATTTATTCTCCCCAAAATTAAATGTTTCCAAAGTAAATCTTAAAGCCAGATGTACTTTCTCCCTACACGAGCTTAAAATGGAAGTAGGGCTTCCCCTGCTGTTTATGGTGCTGTATTACAGAGAACAAACAAAACTGACCAAGTCCTTGCCCTCAATGTTTTTTTACATTTCATGCCATATTTGTGAGAGATGAAAACTGTGGGAATTTCTTGTGGTGTCATACGCATACTTATATTTATATTTTGTTACATTTTGCACAAGAACACTAAATGTAGCTACTTAGTTTTTTCTTCTCTTGTTTGTTTGGCTTGACCTCCCATATCTCGGTGATATAGCGGTTCACTGTAATGTAAGCTAAGCTCATTGCTGTGTAAAAATGTTTTGCAAATGTCTTCAGAGTGTACTCTGTCTCTTTAAGAAAATAAATCTCTGAAACCAGTGACATTGACCCTGTTGCATTATGTAATGTCAAGGCCTTGCTGCACAAGGAGCATTTACACTGCTCAACCCTGCTGTATGTTTGCAATCTTAATGCAGCAATGAATTATTATTCTTGCTTGTACAATTTTACCAGATCAATTTAAAAAAAATACACATGGTTTGGTTTTTACTTATGGATGTTTGTATAACTGCCGATTTTACAGATTAATTCATTACAGATTAAGAAAATAATAAATGTAGCCTTTCACAAATTTTAAAGTTAATACTATTTTTTCATATTTAACATTGTGTTTACAAAATGTTAGTTTTTATACTTGCACAGCGATTAGAAGACTTACAGGTTGCTCACGTGACATCCACGTCATCAAGCTCAGTTTGAGTCTGTGCAGTACGGCCGACCCCCAGGAAGTAAGTGCTTCTAATTGACTTCACTTGTCTCCGTTGAATCCAATGGGGTTGCTGTGTCCATTTCTTTTACTGTCTATGTTTACAACACTGCAGTGATGCTGCTGACATACGACTTTGGCCGCACCAGAAAACACATCAGCAGCGTCGTGAACCCACTCACAACAGACCCAGAAGAGAAGACAATGCAGAATAAAGTCGTATTTTTTGTTATTTTTAGACCAAAATGTATTTTCGATGCTTCAACAAATTCTAACTGACCCTCTGATGTCACATGGACTACTTTGAAGATGTTTTTATTACCTTTCTGGACATGGACAGTATACCGTACATACATTTTCAACGGAGGTACACAAAGCTCTCGGACTAAATCTAAAATATATTAAACATCCCATTTTGCACGCTTTTTTGAAGCTTTGATTTACAGTGTGTAATATAACATGTGTTCATGTTTCGCATGTTAAAAAAAAACAGTATTTTTCACACAATTCACCTATCTGTATACCGCTGTTTTCACTGTCATAATAACGAGCTGATGACTTCCTTGTTCTATAAAGTCCCTCCTTCAGAAATAAGTAAGGAGTTCTGATTGTGCCAGCGGTTCCTGTGTTGTGATTCGACAGCAGCTGAGCGCAAGCTGCCCTCCTGTGCTGGAGATGTACTTATAATCACAGGAGCGTTTTTACTGACGAGATGAAAATCGCATTCGTTTTTTTGCACAGCCCTAACATCTAATTCCCAAAGCTAAACAGCGTTGCCCTTAGTGTAATAAGTTACAGAAACTGTTAAACGCACAAACTTAAAGGGGGAGTGAAATGCTCATTTTCACTCAATATCCTGTTAATCTTGAGTACCTATAGAGTAGTACTGCATCCTTCATAACTCCAAAAAGTCTAGTTTTATTATATTCATAAGAGAAAGATAGTCTGTACCGATTTTTCCCGGAAAAACACAACCGACTGGAGGCGTGACGTGTGGGCGGAGCTAAAGAATCACAAGCGCGAGTAGGCTTTTGCGTTGAGAGCGTTTGGAAGCTGTGACATTACCTTGAGGAAAAAAACATCATCCAAAACAAACCGTGGCTAACAGTCAGATTCAGCCGTTTATTTATGATCCAGAATTAGATCCCGAGGCTGAAACTGAACGAGAGCAGCAGCAGCAACGACTCGCACCGTCGTCAAACTGGGCTTTGTTTGCAAAACAAGCATCTTCGAAATGCAGGGAACAAACACTTGCACAACTCCGTTGATGCTCTGTAAAAAATAAACTCCATCCACTGTTCCCTTAATGCTGTTTTTTCTTTGGTAATCTGTGCAGGGTTGTCTTGCCCAGGCAACCAAAAACACACTCCTTTTGTGACATTTCACGATGCTCTCGCTCTGATCAGTGAATGTCTGTTGTGCTCTCAGTGCTCTGCTCTACGGGAGCGCGCGCTCTTCTGGCAGACGCGCCCTTAGCACCCATATAAGGAATTCCGCTCCATCTAACGTCACACAGAGCCATACTCGAAAAAAACTTTCCGAAACTTGTGACAAACCGGAAGGATAATTTTTGGAACAGAAATACTCCTATAAACGTACAACTTAATTTTTGAAACTTTGTCCATGTTTAGCATGGGAATCCAACTCTTTAACAGTGTAAAAAACTCAGTATGCATGAAAAAGCATTTCACCCCCCCTTTAAATAATAAAATACACTTACTGGTTGTGGTCCATAAACAACGCCTTCTCCAGACAAAGAGGGAACTGCTCCATCTTTCAAGAATAATCTTTGTGCGAATCCGGCATTAAACTGATTGAGATTGAGGAAGTTGTCCTAAGCAAGCTGTCCTCAGCAAAATGTGCTGCACATAGTTTTACATGTTGATTATAATTTTCTGGAACCGAGCTAAACATAAATTGTAACCATTAGTCTCCAAGCACAGCGTTCCTGGGAAGGCCAAACAAAGATGATTGGACTCTGAGATGAAAATAACAGTGTTTCGACCACATGGCAACACACACAAACGCAGCACTTCCTCTTTCTCCGTCGGAGCGCAACAAGACCATGCCCCCTTTTTGTGAATTCATTGGGCGGAGGTTAGTCAAAAAACAGTTTTAGTGACATCATTACTGCAGGAACTAGAGGGATGTGGTCCAAACGGGTTGTTTTTTTGTAGCCGAATTCTGTTAAATAAAATATCTCGCTTGGCATTGAACTTTGAGCTTTAGAATTGTACAGATATTATTTATACTCTAACAACAACATTACACACTAACTAAAGTTTAAAACATGGGATCACGAAGAAGGGGACCTTTAAACTGTGTCCTGAAAATGAACTGAGGGTGAGACATAATTTTAATATTTGGGTGAACTAACCTTTAAAGCAAGTTCTGTTCTTTCAAAGCGAATAGTTGCCACCTAATGTCTCTCTTGTTTAATGCACTGACAAAGTCTAATGACAACAAACTGTTAGAAGAAAGGGATCATTGGGGTTCTATATAGAACCATAGGGTTCTTTACTCAACTCCAAAGAACCTTTTATGCTAAAAAGGTTCTGTAATGACAAGAAAGAACTCTTTTGGCACAAAGGGGTTCGTATCTTGAATTTTGTGATCATTCACATGCATTCATAAATGCATTTGAATACACCGAAAAAAGCAGTGAAAGAACGCACACATTAGCCTAGATGCATGCACTTTTTAGGCACGATATGATTCGTTTTTTGAATATACTTGATACTGTTAAAAGGCACATCATTAAAACAAAAAATACGAGTTCACATTTCACACTTAAACAAGCGTGGAAAACGTAATTATAACTAGCTACTAAATTAGTTAAAAATGCCTATCCATATACAGCTATGATTTGCAAACCCCAAACTGACTCAAATGATTCGCGAACCAGCTACGAACTCCCGAACTGACTCAAATGATTCGCGATCCCGCTCCAACTCCCAAACTGGAGTCAAATGACTCAAATGATTCACGATCCCGCTACGAACTCCCGAACTGCTTCAAATGATTTGCGATCCCCAAACTGACTCAAGTGATTCACGATCCCGCTACGAACTTCCGAACTTATTCAAATGATTCGCGATCCCCAAATTGACTCAAATGATTCGCGATCCCGCTACGAACTCCCGAGCTGATTCAAATGATTCGCGATCTCCAAATTGACTCAAATGATTCGCGATCCCGCTCCGAACTCCCGAACTGACTCAAATGATTCGCGATCCCGCTACGAACTCCCGAACTGCTTCAAATGATTTGCGATACCCAAACTGACTCAAGTGATTCGCGATCCCGCTACGAACTCCCGAACTTATTCAAATGATTCGCGATCCCCAAACTGACTCAAATGATTCGCGATCACGCTACGAACTCCCGAGCTGATTCATCTCCAAATTGACTCAAATGATTCGCGATCCAGTTCCGAACTCCCGAACTGACTCAAATGATTCGCAATCCCCTACGAACTCCCGAACTGACTCAAATAATTCGCGAACCCGCTACGAACTCCCGAACTGACTCAAATGATTTGCGATCCCAATACACATAACGCTATAAAAGTGTGCACATCGAGAGAAATAAACAGCATATGTTTATGTTAACAACTTCTTTAACTTGAACAAACGCTGCTAATACACATACATTTGTTAATAAAGTAAATAAAACGAAAACATGAATGTTTTAATGCTACTGAATAAAAATAAACGATTTACTCGAAAGTCTCTGCTCATCATGACAGGACCTGGATCAGTGAGCTGCGTCTCGGGCCGATGACGTCACTTCCATGGAGGCATGTTTTACACGCCCCCGTCCATTGACTTCGCCCCCACGTCAAAACAGTGCCACAAAGAGAGACGTGAAGAAAAGTGAAGCGCAAAGGAAATATGCTATCGCAAGCTCAAACTAGACTGACACGCAAAATAAAAGCAGCGTTGCAAATAAATTAATAGATATGACCATGGAAAATATGTATTGCAAAATCATTGCTTTCACGCTGTTTCATTTGTTTTGCAATTCTTAATTTTTGTTTGCAAAAATCAAATGTATTTTCCTCAATATCTACTTTAAATAAACATTTTTTACATTTTTTTTGTTTTTATTGTTTTTGTTTTAAACAAGGTAAATCTTTCTGATTTATTAAAATAATAAGTCACATATGGATTTTTTTCTGGGCTAAGCCCCGGATCTCCACTCACCCTAGAACCACCCCTGGTCTAATAACCTTATCCATTTTTTTTTTCCAAAATTACTTCCTCTTGACATTGAGACACTGAAAACAGTCAGTAATTCAGACCAGCAGTCTGTACAGTGGTTACATATTTTTGGCATCCATCTATCCTGAACTGATGAGATGTAGGCTATTAGCCTATGGTGCAGCAGAGGGTGAACAAATAAAACTATTTTTATCTGACGGTATAAATAGTGGAGATTAAGAAGCTTAACTTTTATTTTCTGCTCGCAAATAAACTGGACTTCCTTATTTAGTCATAATCGGACTGAGTCACACCGTTGGCAATAAGCCTCAGAAATATTAGCCTGAGGAGCAGGGAGCTTGGAGTGAGGCCATATTCAAGAGTCAGGAAGCCAACCACCCACCAGCCTCACACACAACTATACTAATGAAAATTCAAAAATGTATGACGCCCTTGACCCAGAGAGATATTCTACCCACAAAACACTTTCATTAGAAAGCACAGTGCTAAAAAATATGTATATATATATATTCAGTCATACAAGTCACAGAGCAGCTGCTCAGAGAAATGTGCAAAGCTCAGGAGAGACAGAGATTTTGGCAAATCTTAATTCTAAATTCAGAAAGAGTATCGATTCCCTGTCTGAAAGAACTAAATACTGATAAGGTTTAACTTGCATTAACTAGCATTTAATCTTTAGATCAAATTTGCATTCATCTTGCATCTAATCATGATGACTAATACACAGAAAATGAGGCAAATCAAAAAAGAGATTTAATTGATTTTACATCTTGGACTAATCAATCGAATGTGAAACACAAACACACACGCACACACACACACACACACGCACACACACACACACACACACACACACACACACACACACACACACACACACACACACACACACAGGCTTTACTAATAATATTCAAATTAATTTAAAATAAAATATTTGTCTATAGGCTCATCTGACAAATTATTATACAGATGCATTATAATAGGCTATAAGTGAAAATAGCCCAATACTCATGAGATAACAATCAGTTTGGGCCACAGACGAATGCTTATTCAAGTTACATGTCATCCTCTGTTAACTTCTCTATCATCTAGCTATTTGTTTGTCTTACCAGTATCTTATTCAGTGTTGTTGTTTTCTTGAGACTGAGACTAAGTTTAGCAGTCAATCAAAGGGATCATTTTTTTTCACAACAATCCAAGGCCATGTTGAGTATTGGTACCATTCTGAATCCCGGCAGTTACCATTTGAGGCGATAGATGGCGCCATACAGTTATTTGAATTTACTTTGAAAGGAAAAAACAGCGCTGGATCGCGGAGTTTCCTCAAAGACTATTGATTTCCTGGACGAGCGGAGATTTTCGCTGAATACGGCGATTGACCAATCAGAAGCAATTATTCCAGCGGGTCTTAAGCAGCCTAAGTATTATCCTAATTTATTATATAGCATACTGTGTGATATATTAAAACAAAATCATATTTTTGTCAAAAAAGTGTTACATTTGGATGTTTTATTTAACCAACAGTGTATTTATATTTTAAGTAGGCCTATATTTAAGTGTAGTCGTGTTTAAAAATACTATAATGTATATTTATATTAGTTTATTTTCCTCTATGGAGCTGTGTAATGTTTGCTTACATTTGTGATCTCATAGCAGATACAGACATCAGTGGGAATTGCATCTGCTGTATTCTTCTGCAGCCAAGACAGTCTGGTGGGAATAAAAGACAGATTTCACGTTTTGACGTCCGGCATGATGTCATCTGTTTTGATTTCACAAACCTAACATCATGAGCAAATACCGATCTAGATGCGAAATAGGGAACTACATAAACAGCAATTGATAACAGGAACAACAGTGTACATAAACAGTGTACATAAACAGCAATTTCTAAATTTTGGCATTTCAATTTTTGTTTTGCCGACTTGCGTGGTAGCCTACTTAGAGATTGATCAAAATTAGGCTAATTATTAGCATATGTGCGGGTGCATTCTGCGTGAGGATAGGAAGAAACTAGATGGAAAGTTCACTATTATTTATTATTGTATAAAATAATATGAATTGTTATGCATTATATAATATTATCACAGCTGTTTTGAGTTTTTCTTTTCTTTTTGTTATTAAGTGGGCAAATGTAGAATGAATTAACCCAAGTGCACCATCTGCTGGCTCTTCAAGGAATAACCTTTTTCTTTCAACAATAGAGGTACAACAATATAACACAATAGGTTCATTAAACATGCAAAATTGTTTATAATTGTGAGCAAATATGAATGCATTAGGCACACGGTGGCTTTCAGACTAGTTGTAACAATGGCACAAAAATTTGTTCTTTTTAGCTTATGTTGCACTGTAATGTTGAATTGAATGACAGTCCAATAGGAGCAGAAAGTAGTTAATTCAAATGTCGTGACATTGTCTGGCAATGAGAAATGTTTAAATGTTAAAACTTTTTTTTATAGCAATGAAAAATGTTGAGAAAGGGTAACTGAGCAGTGACATATTCAGTCCCATTTGTTTGGGTGATGCAGGATGTCTACTACATGAGGAGCATGACATCTATGACATAAATGAGCCTAGTCTTAGTGCAGCTGATTGCTCAATCAGGCTTGACACCTTTTTTGGCCCCACAGTGGTTTTCTCGGAACAGTGGATGTGGACAGGGAGTGACTAAAGATGTCCATATAGATAGAGGCCAGTCGTGCAGCATATGTTCTCGGTGTACATTAGCTTAAACCTCAGAATCTCTCTATTTACCCATCTCTCCTCAGCTGTAAACCCGCTCTCAGTATGGTTCACAAGAGTGTTCATGGTACAGAACAGTTTGTTTGGCATGTAGATCATGAAAGTGTTTGGTTTTACAAGCACGGCTGTACACATAACATTAAATTGTTTACTGAAACTATTCACGGTGCCTTTGGTTGGTTTTATCACGAGAGACGAGAAAAAGCAGTGAGACTAGAGGAATGCAGGGAAAAAGCCTATGATGAACTGCACGAGGAACAGCCTTATTTGGAGGCAAACGATTATGCTTTGGAAACAGAGACAGAGATAACCCTAGAGCCAGAAACACTAAAAGAGGTAGGAAGAGATTTTAGGGGCACAGGTTTTATGTGCTGTTATCTAAAGTGCTCTACTGCACAAAGGGAAAACGACATATTTTATCAAAATCCAAATTGGATATCTTGCCATACAAAAATATTACTTCATAAATATAAAATAAATAAATAATTCACAATATGACTGTTTACTGTATTTTTGATCAAGTACATGCAGTTCTATGTTCCTAAAACCCAATGCAAAGAAGGAATTAAACCAGCCAAAACAAATAGTGGGAAAAATCATTAAAGCTTGTTTGTTCTGATCCCTCACACTTTTCAGTAACACGGTTTACTAAATTTTTTACCAAAATTTCATGATTCTTGACTGATCTAACTTGATGTAAAATAGCTAAAACTAAAACTTAAAAAATAAAAAAAACTAATAATAAAAATGACAGAAACACAACAAAATTAATAAAAATTATAGAAAAATAGAAACAATGAAAAAAATATGAATAAAAACTATAGTACTCAATGATACTAAAATAACACTGCTGTCAAGCCGAGCTACATAATAATTAAAACATTATATAAATAAAAAAATTAAGAATCCACACTCCTATTTAGCAGGATTTTGAGTATCGCAAAATTGCTGAAAACAAACGCTGCTTTGAGTTTTGATCATGCCGACAGATGAGTAGCTTTTGGATGTGTGCATTTCTTAGTTTGTAATTAGAAAACAAAACAAGACACCGTGTCACTTTTTGAAAGCACAATTTATTGGATATGGCACCTCTGACATTTCTGGAGTAGTGACAGCATCATTGTGTAAATCTGCTTAGTAACATATGTTTGTCTGTACTATATTTATGCCTTTGGACTTAGCACTGGATTATGTTGTTTGTATTTAAAAGGCAGCACTTAACACAACAGCACACAAATTTACATGACTATTTCACTTTTTGTCCATATTTACAACAAATTCACAGCACACATTCACACCAGAGACCAGCAAATATCCATTAATAACATCCAAAAAAGAGACTCAACCAGATTTAAAAATCTTCAGTGTGAGTTAAATATTAGAAACCAGTTCAGAGTACCTCATATCTGGGCTTGAATTTTTCCAAATATATTGCACACTCACTCAGCAAGAGCACAAATTCTGCTTACTCAGTTGCTGCAGTCATTTGCAATTGGTGGTTCATTTTTTTAATGTCAGTCTTAAATCATAGTGTTTTTACTGTTCTCCATGGCTTACTCTTTATCAGTCACATAAAAATAACTTGCACTTAATTACATTATTTCATACCCTATGCATGGGTTGATTAAAGTGGCCAGTCACTATGGCAACTAGCCTACCATGATTCACCAATACTTGGCTGTTTTACTCAACAACAGATAATTACTGGGCAAAAAGGTTATGTTTTTGGCTGATGGTCTCTGGGTATTTAAGACTAATAGAGATTAACAATAACAGGTGATGTATTTTTTTGCAGAATACAATGTACAGTATGTTTTATAAATTCACATAAATACACACTTTCTCTTTTATAAGGCTTAATATGAGTAATAAAAACACAGCACACTATAAAGAAATACTGGAGACACTGTAATGCACATGACATTTAAATATACAGCGTAATATGTATTCATAGTCCTCTGTGGGAAACAAAATAGGAGTAGTTCACCCAAAAATGAAGAGGCATGAGGGCGAGTAAATAATGCAGGTTCTTTCAGCTACTTCATCAGATACCTCAAAGCTTTTTAACAAATATAGTTATTTTACAAACTCAAATGTCCATAGTGTATATTGGTCAGCTTAATACATTAAGACTACAGAGTAGAGTATGATTAAGATCGATTTTCCCTGACAGGTATAGGATGTGTTCGGCACATAGACGGTTCGCACGTTTGGACAATTTTTAGTGATATTGACAGAATGTTCATGCTCTTCTGCTGTCCCTCAACAGTCAGGTGCCCTTGACGCAGTACCTGACAGGAAGTAGCAGGAGTTGGGCTGAGAATCATGTGATCAACCCCTGGATCTCCCAGGCCACGTGGGGTCATCTCAAAGCTCCCATACGTGTTGGCCAGACAGCACGGGAGAAAGGCGCACATTCAGGATTAGGTTTGGATGACGGCAGTCAGAGCTGCTGAGGGGCGGCCTGCTCCCTGTAGCCTAAAGGAAAAGAGCATCAGCGTTCACAAGACAGCTATACTGTATGTACACACTACAGGGGTCAATGTTTTCAATGTCTCCTACTGTATGCTCACCAAGGCTGCATTTATTTGCTTAAAATACAGTAAAAACTGTCAAATTATTTCAAATCATTTTTGAAATATGTAAAATAGTTTTAATTTCTAAATTTCTGAACTTACAACAGCTGTTTAGTGTGACATGATACTTCAGAAATCATTCTAATATGCTGATTGCACAAGAAAAATTATTCTTATTATTAATGTTGAAGACAGTTGTGTTGCTCAATATTTTTATGCAAACCATAATTTTTACCTTGTAGGATACTTTGATGTTTTTGATATATAAATCTTTTGAAACTTCATCCTTCACCTGCATCCTTGCTGAATAAAAGTATTCATTTGTTTCCAATAAATAAATAATACTAACCCCAAAGGTATGGCAAACCGAGTTTAAAGTTATAGTATGAATAAATGCTGGTTGTGTAGCCTTGTTAAATATCATTTTATGACTTGCGTAATGCATGATTTGTCTTTTTTGGAGCCTCCTGTCACTGTATTATAACAGCAGGTTTGGAAGGTTGAGGATGACAATTTATTTTGTGAACTGTTATTTGAAAAAAGAAGTTAATTAAAATAAAGCTGAAATTAAATACAACTTAAAAATAGAAAATGAACATTAATTGAATTTTGATGAAAAATTTTGCCTTGGCAACTAACTGAAATAAAATAATTTAAAATGTAAAAACGCACTAAAACTGCATAAAATAAAGCTGAATAAAAATATTCAATAAAAAAAATAATAGTATTTGAATAAAACTATTATTTACTTGATTAATTATTTTATTACTTTGAATGCTTTCTGTGTTGTTAAATAAAGTCTATAAACCAAATGACCAAACAACATTTTTTTACAGAAAGAAGCCTAAAGAAGGTTTGAAAGCATCCTCAGCATACATAAATATATAAAAAAAATAATAAACAGCCCCTCGCCAACAAAAACTGAATGCTACCACTTGATGTGAGTGGTTTTCATATATATCATCTAGAAAATGCCTCAGTGGGGTTTACATTTTACAACACTGGCTCCTATCTGTGCACTGAAATGCACAGGTTTTGGCTTTTTCTTGCAGTTTTTTCTAATGAGATGTAGAATGGGAATAGATTGATGACTCATGACCTTCTTAAAGCATTGCATTATAACAGGTTTAAATGCAGATGACTCAATGCATTAAAGCTTTCAAAAGATCAAGACCCAAGCTTCAACTATCAAGCCCTTTCTTTATAGCATGCCAGCCATTTAGTAAACTCTACTGCAAACTTTAAGGCAAATATAGTAGTTAAAGGGATAGTTCACACAAAAATGAACAACTGTTTGTTAGTATTTGTTAATATTCATTGCATTCCAAACCCAAATGACTTTCTTTTTAGCCTAATGAAATTTTTTATTAATGAATCAATAGATCCAGTTCACAAAACTGGTATGAATGACTCATACAATCACCTTTTGTGTTTCAAGAAAGAAAGAAAAACCATGCAGGTCTGGATTATGATTTTTGAGGGCCACTATTACTTTAAATGGTCTTCCAAGTCGGCGAGCCACAAAGGCAAGGCTGCTGAAAGATCTTGTCAAAGGGCTCAGCGTGCAACTGAAGGAGTTAGTGGTGCATCGTCACAGTCTCTGTATGAAGTCACACTTTTGCAAAGCTTCTTTTCTAATGAGCTCTATGGTTCTACTGGCATTTAATGGACAAAGAGTGGATCAAACAGACTGAGAGGAGACTGGCAGATGGCAGATGGTGGGAGGCACATTATCCGAGATGGATCAGAATAAACAGAATGGGAGAAGCCGAGCTTGCAGCAATGGTAGTGATGATGGGCTGAGATGAGTGACCAAGCTGTGTGGACAGCAGACCTGTATCAAATAATTGTGTTTGCATCTAACACTTTCATTAGTGTAATATTTCATAAGTGTTAAAATTATTTGACAATCAACATTTAAATGCAAGAATGAATCCCCTAAATTATCATTCTGTAAAAAAATTGGCATAGAGAGATTTTGGTGTCTCATGTCTATGAACATATAAAATGTACGTAAATGTATAAACTTAATTATGCTAAGTTTAAGCCATATTTTAAGGCAATATTTCATGCATTGGTGGAAAAGTCAATCTTGGAAAAAATCATTTTATACAGTTCAAATTTAATTAAAACATAGCTCTTAGACATTTTGTCACTTGTTATTAATTTCATTCAGTTTCCTCATCGGAATGTATCATTTTGCGCTATACTTTTCTGTGACCATAAGTTTTAAATTTAGATGCAGTATAAAAGGAAAATCAGGATAACTAAATTAATTTTAGTTTGGCCAAGAAAGAAATAGTATAAAGGAATAAATTACATTTAAAAATGTATTCAAATATAATTATAATTCTTAAAATATAAATATAACTCTGCATTTTCTTTATAATAATATGTGACCTTGGACCACAAAACCAGCCATAAGGGTACATTTTTTGGAACTCAGATTAATACATCATTATACACCTGAAAGCTGAATAAATAAGCTTTCCATTGATATATGGTTTGCTAGCATAGGACAATATTTGGCTGAGATATTTTAATTTGATCTGGAATCTGAGGGTGCAAAAAATCTATATATTGAGAAAATCGCCTTTAAAGTTGTCCAAAGTACATTTTTAGCAATGCATATTATATAGGCCTAATAAAAAATTAAGTTTTGATATTTCTATCGTAGGAAATTTACAAAATATCTTCATGACAAACATCCTCAGGCCTGTGAAAGAAAGTAATAATAAAATAATAATATTTTTATGGTATTTTATATAGCATTTGCTGCCTCCAAATTAAATTAAGACAATTTGAGGTTGCAAAGGTCAGTTACAAAAAAATAATAATAATAATTTGCATATATAACCATTTTTCTTTGCAGTGTACAGTATGTAGTATGTGCATGGAAAATGTTTGCAGGCTATGTTTTTTTTTATATTTGAGACAGGTCTGAGTATAATTAGTGACAAGATAAAAGTCAAATATTTGGTTCACTTACCTTCAGAAACTTTTGATCCAAAAGGTTGTAAAATAGCGAAATAAATAAATAAATAAATGATTAGAATTTTAAATAATATGTTTAAATGTTCAATGACAGTATGAACATTCCACAGTAAAAACATGTGACGAAGTTCTGTGATTTGCTTCGTCCGCCTACACAGAACAATTACTGCAGGGCTTTCAATCCACTCCTACCAGCAGACCGCTCTAATAGTCATTGTTCAAAGGATTCTGGCACCTTCTACAGCCCTGGAAGGAGGAGGTGATATTAGAAGAAGAGAGAAAGATGTCAGGTTGAACATGAACGGAGCTGACTATGGCCCACAGCAGGTTGACCGCTGAAATCCTGTCATCTTCTACACTTACCACGCATGTGAAAGGGATAGTTCACCCAAAAATGAAAATTCTGTCATCATTTACTCACGCTCATGTTGTTGTTCCAAACCTGTTTGATTTTCTTTCTACTGCAGAACAATCACAAAAGAAGATATTTGGAAGGACATTTCAGCAGTTTTTGCCTATATGATGAAAGTCCAAAACAACACTTCATATTATTATTCCTAATTGTATAGACAAAAACAACCCAAAATATACTTTTTTATATATTTTTGTGTTTGACAGAAGAAAGGAAGAAATTGGAAAGTTTTGGAACAACATGAGGGTAAGTAATGACATAATATATATTTTTCCCTTTCAATGTACAGTTTGTTCTAGTTTTGCTAGAGATCATTAAAAACAGATCTCCTATTCCTAGAAGAAAAAACATTAAGAATGCATTAAGATGCATTAAGAACCGGGGGGTGAAAACCTTTTGAATTTGAAGATAAGGGTAAATTTAGCTTATTTTGTCTTCTGGGAAACATGTAAATATCTTCTGCAGCTTCTAAGGGGGGGTACTAAATGATAAAAATATGATATTTAGGCAAAAAAAAAAAAAAAAAAAAAAAAAAAAAAAAATATATATATATATATATTTTTTTTTTAAACATATTCATTCTTATTCAAAAGTACATAATGCACGGTTTCTCAAGAACAGTGGGCAGTTTCAGGACAAACAAGGGACACGGGTTTTCGGGGGGCTACCGAAACAACCAAAAATATTTCCTAATTGAAAAAGGTGCTTGTAGTGGTTTTATGGAGGAATACTCACTTGCAAGAATGACCATGTCCATTCCCCAGAATATGCTCATGATCCAGCCCACCATGACAATGGCAGTGACGATCTGGATGAAGGCGGCTGCGATGTTCAGCCAGAAAACGCAGCACATGTGTCTGTCGGGAAGATCTGTCCTCGCTCCGCACAGAACCGTGAAGGCTGAGATGAATGTACCTGTCACAAAAATAAAGCGAGATGCCGTCAACATGGGATATATATAAATATGATCCTCTTCTGTGGTTAAAATAGTTAACAAATGCAATATGACGCAAGTCTTGATCTAATCTTAAAACCGCACACTAATGATATCATTCATCATAGTGTGAATAATACCATACATTACAATAAGGTCTGAGACATAATTATGGCATAAAATATTAACAGAGGAGCTTGAATATAAATTAACATGGTGATTTTAGGAACAGTCAGTGTCAGCTTCTATTACATCTGCGGTCTTGGTTGAAATTAATGTTTGTTCTGTGCTTAAAAGATTATCATTGAATAATAAGTCATATGGATTACAAATTACAAATATGTTGTTGTTTTTTTGCAAAGACAAATAAACATTTGTTGCATGTTATTTAAGATATGAAGATATTCCTTTCATGTTCACTTTAAAGAGCAGAACACTCTGCTTTTAAATCTGGACACAAAGCAATTCCAAAGAGATATTTTCAGTATTTAAGTATGTGTTATGCTGTTCTGATCTTTCCGCAGATCTGCAGGACTAGTCTGAAGAAGAGTCTCATTTGGAAACTCTTGGGAACTTTAACCAACATAGTACTGTAACTCGCCAAGACAGATATTTATTTTTTTCTATCCCCCTCATTCCAGGGCAATTAGGTTATGAATAGCTTTCCATTTTTGTAAGGCCGATAAGCATAATTCACACTGAAGGAGTGTGAGCAAGCAGACAGCACTATGCTGCCAAGCACAGCTTAGCATCTCATTAGTGTTATCACAATAATAGATTCTAATAGGGAGGACAGCGGCTGAACATTAGCATAGCACACAAAACTGATGAGCCTCCTCATTATGAGAAATGTACTTTATTCACCCCGGATACAGCCTGTTCTTTAGTTAACAGTATGGTCTGCCACTATAAAATGCTTGGCTGTTATTGAGAAGGACTGGGATAGAACCTCTTAAGTTTATCATCCGGAAGGGGCTTTCCAAGTAGAGAAGGGAAAACATCACTTTTCACAGCTTTTTATTCCCACGGCCGTTATACAAACAATACATTCACTGTACTTCCCCCAAAAGCAGACAGCAAGGAATTATAGAACGAGTGTAGGAAATGCTGATAGTCCCTAGACTTGAGGAGAAGATATGCATAAGCATTTTTTTAACATACAGTATATATGTTTTGACACCCAAATTTTGAATGGCAGTGTATACAGTATAAATTGAAATTCAATATGTGTTATATATTAAATATAATTTAAAACTGACATATAGATAGCTATGCTATGCTTTCAGTCTGCAAGGCTGAGTAAAGACTGCTCAGGTCTTAGTGACAAACAGAGCCTTGAGTGTTTGTAGCACTCTAATTAAACTGAATGACGTGAGGACCCCCACTCCACCATATTATTAAACACACACACACTTGCAGGTCAAATCAGCTGTGTGATCTAGCATCAGGCTGTCAACAATGCTTCTGCCTGTCAAACTGAATTAAGCACAGGATACCCAGGCAAATGTCTGCTTGCATATGGCACACATATAATTTAGAGGCCACATCGCACGTCATAACTATTCAACAGAGACATGCACACATTCACACTCTGTGAAGAAGGGATGCTTGAAGATAAGATACAGTAGGGTGGTGAGGGGTCCTAGTCCCTGCATATTAGGCTCACAATCACTATAATTTCCCTCAGCCTTCCCTCAGAGTGGGGGAGTTTAATTATCCTTTTCAGTTCCCTTTCTACTGAGAGAGACAAACATTGCTAGGAGAACATGTGTGGAAGTTCTCAGGTGCCAGTGTAGTTTTTTTTTTTACGCTCTAAGATGTTTTAATGTTTTAAACATACATACTGTAAGCACATTTGATATAAATAGTCGTGGTGACCCTAGGAGCTGCAAGGAATGAAAATCAGTTATCTTCTCTCCCATTGTTCACCCTCTTCAGACTGGAAGCTAGTGGATGCACCATTCAGTTTCAGGAAGTCGTTCATAGACTCTTTACTTGTTGATTGCACATATTGATTGAGTTTCTTTAAGTCAGACAGCATGGTTTGGCAAGCCATTGCATAAAACTGGAGAGACAAAGAATGACCTTAAGTCTAACAAAAGAGAGATTTCAACACGCTCTCCCCTCTCAGATTTAAATAGAGCACAAGAGTAGGGTTATAGAGGTTATAATTCTATTCAAAATCTCCATAGAGATATTGATTTTTAGCAATAAGGAACAAACATTTCATGAAGACCTATGCTTTTAAAAATGTAAATTCCAAAAAGGTATTAGAGAACCGTTTTTGCTCTGTGAAGAAACTTTTGTGCAATAGAAGTTTTCCATGGATGGTAAAGGTTCTTCATGGAACCACTGATGCCAATAAAAGTGTTCACATCATACGTCATTTGTTTACAACATGTGAGACACGTTTTTTAATGGATAAGCTTTTTATTAAACTTCTCATGAATCGATGCAGTGCAACAACCGCTGAGTGGCAACAAACAGCTTGAAAGATCAAAGCCAATTTTTTTTAATAACTCAAACTGAATTCTTCTGAAAGAAGAAAGTCAGATACACCTAGTATGACTTCAGGGTGTGTAATTTATGGCTTAATTTTCATTTTTGGATGAACTAAGGCAAATCAGCATATTAGAATGAATTATGAAGGATCAATTATGAAGGATCACGATCACAGATTGAATAAATGATGTCATTTTTTAAAAACTGTAATAATATTTTACAATTTTGATTAAGCCAGTAGTATGCTCTACCACTGAGCCACAGGAATATGTGATAAAGCTAAGTGATAAAAACTAAGCAGAGTTCATATAGCACCTCTCTAACATTTAACATTACACACGCAGTGTTTGGTGCACAGGTGAGTAAACTATGCCCGAGAGCTTGATGTATTATAGAGTCATTCTGAAAGCGAGGTGAAGGATTAGCCTCAAGGTAGGCCTAGGAAACATGCACAGCGACTATTCCGGAAATTGAAAATTCCACAACAGCTCTGCGGCCTCTATTTATAACAGCTCAAGGATGAGAGCCAAGACAGCTTGAGAGGAGAAGCGACAAAGTCAGTCTGACGCCCTGCAGCCATCACAGTTTTCAGCCATTCTTGTGAGAAGCTGATTACTCATCAGTCATTTACTGGCTCTTCAATCCCTTCCGAAGAGAGAGTCATTTGGGTTAACACTCTCTTTTATGAGGCTAACAGCACCAGTACTGCCCATTTAATGCAGACTTTAAGGGACAATTTCACGTGACGGGGCCTTGAGAAGATCAGAAATGAGAAAACATGCTAGAACGATTTGTGATATGAAATCCCAAAAGTTAAACTGCCCAAAACTTCCCAAAAGTTAAACTGCGATGAACTTGTGCTTTATTGCCAAATCTTAAAATCTATTTTTTTCTGTTCACTGGGTTTGCTGTTTATTGCTAATATACTCTCGGCCATTAATCACACTGCAAATCTTAGGTAATCTGAAGCAAGAGCAACAGTGTAATTATCGGGTGTCTCTACTGACAGCGTAGCCCTATTCAAAATGAGACCAATAACAGTCTCTGAATGATGTTATCCCATTCATCTCATTTTGTGAGTGAAGAGAACTGTATAAAATTAGAAGTTACAGCGCTCAGTTGTCTTCTATCTGCTGCCAAAAATGTTAAGCTGAAAGCCATTTTTCTGCTCTCTAAGTGAACTATTGTCACAAAAACACCAACTGTGCCCTCATTCTGGTAATCATGTATAATATAATAACTGAACTGAATCTATCAGCTGCAATTTAATAAAATAAATCTCATATTTTTGTCTGAGATGTCCCATGGTTTCTTTCACTGCACTTCCAAGAGACATTAGTTTCCTATTTGTTTTTCTTCTTTTCCTTTTTTTTTATGTGTGTCTCAGCCTTATAAGACATGTCCTCTGTCCGCCTACAGTCCATTAACTGACTATCTGATGCATATTTTACACAAAACTGGGAAGGTTTTTTGAGTCTGGCTGTCTAGTTCAAATCTAACATTGTCCAAATATGCACATACTTCCCTACTACAGTGCATGTAAACAGCAATATGTAAAATAAGCATTGTATTTGCATATGAAGTATCATGGTAACAGAGAACTGAACTAAGAGACAGAATACCATTCAAAAGTTAGGGGTCTGTCACATTTTTTTATGTATTCTTATTTTATGGTTATCAAGAATGCTTTACTTGTTTAGAAAAAAAAAGTTACGTTTAGAAAAAAAAAGTTACATGGTGAAAAATTATTACAATTTAAAAGTGTTTTCAATTTTTCTTTATTTTAATGTTATGTATCCAAATGATGGTAAGTGATAATATTTTTGAATCGTTATAAATGTTTTCAAAATGTATATAGAAAATATATATTAATAAATAAATAAAAATAAATGAATATAATAAAAATAAAAGAAGACGTAAGGTCGCATAGAAGAATCCTCTACCTGACAGTAACAGGCTTCTCTGCATGTCTGTTTTTCCTCTGTAATTGTTTGCTTTATGAAAAGCTTAAAAGAAGCTTTTAACTTATTATTAAAGGTCTAAAAGAAGTAATGCAATCTATAACGATAACATAAATTTTTTTGCCCGTTTAAGTGCACTTTGAAGAACCCCCTTGGAATGAATTCATTTGCTTGCTTATCTATCTCTTTCAATCTTAGAGGAGACAGGCAGGCAGGCTTCTGCTAGCATCTGCTGTCATGGAAACTAGAAGAGCACCAGGGCTAGAGCGATAGGTTCAATTCAAAGAGTGTTGGGATAGCATAGGCATGAGCAACACAAATCACTCAAATTGTCCTGCTGAGAAAATAGTTTAAACCAGGTGGTCTGCACCTAAACTGGCCCACCAGCTTAACCAGTAGAAGATCAGCAAACCAACCAAGATCAGCAGGGTAATCACTGAAAAGACTTCTGTCATTTTCAGATCTCTGGTTAATGTCATTTACTGTACATTCCTGGTTGGGTAAAAATATCTTGTGGAAATTAGAAAATTAAAGCAAAAAAAATTAAAAAGCCATTATTTCTAGAATAAATTATTCAGGACATTCAGTTTTAGCTGTGTTTCTGAAGCTAAATGCAATTGAAGTGGTCGACCTTTGTCATTTCTTTGCACTTTAACACTCACATTTTAAATGATACTCAAATTTTAGGCTTAAAGTACAGTCCATTTCAAACAAGGGTTTTATATGATTTTCACTATACATTTCCATCTATTTTTGGAAAGCTTTTAGCACTTTATTATCCTTCCCTTGGATGTATTAAATGACAGAAATCTTCATGCTCACCACAAAATATCTTTCTTTTTTTTCCCGTGTGAAAAGACTTCCCATTTAGATTCAGATCAGGTCAAGATGAGAAGTCAACAGTTTTCCACTTTTAGACCTTGAGAAACTACTTTCTTTGGATGAAATTCTATCCATATCTGATTACTTCTAAACCAAATATATTTGTAAAAAGGCTACATATTTGGCCACACAAAGCCTGAATTAAAACAAGATTTTTCTAGTATGCCTGAACAAATGGTGCAAATAAGCATGCAAGCCTAACATTAAACAGCTGTGAATCCAACTGTCAAAATAATTTTGATGCCACAGATTTTCAGAATGGCTGAACACACAAGGAAAAAAAGTGTAAAAAAATGCAAGTCAGGAGTCCATTGTCACAATTTAATTTTAAATCTGCAGTGTTGGATAGGAAAAATTGTTTAAAACCAGACGGATTTACTAAATTGCAGCTCAGAGTGATTCAGCACAGGTAATGCATTATGGGAAGTGAAGCGTTTTTCCACCCAGGTCAACAAAAGATCATTTATTAACTATGATAAAATATCTATCCATCCATCCATGCAAACTTTGCTGTTTTAAGTAAAATTTCTAGGAGGCGCGTTTCTGTGAATAAGCATACATTTTTTATCGGATAGGCGTTTCGTCCACACGGATCCGGCGTTTTCGTAAGGTGAAACCGCTATTTTTTGAAACCGGGTCCCAGAGTGGATAAATTTGAAAAAGCCGTCTTTGCGTTTTCGTCTGGATGGCTAATCTTATATTTTCTGAAACGATGACGTCATCAGCCCACGTCTCCCCCCTAGTCAGACACCTCTACGTCCCGTAACAGCAACAAAAACATGAACAAACACTGAACGATTGTCTTTTTATTAACTAACATTAACACAGATTAATAAATGTATTGTTCCATGTTCGTTTGTGTACCACGCGCAAGGTTTATGAGCATAGTCCAAGTCTTCTTCTCAGTTTTTAGTGTATCTCTGTGGCAGAATAACAGCACCACATACTGGTCTGGCATGTATACTACATCATTTTGCGGTTTCGTGTGGACACGGATATTTCTTGAGACAAGGAAAAAAAAGATTGGATTGGGTTAAGCTCCGTCTCCGTGTGGACGGGTTAGTCACAGTCACAGTCTGAAGCAACTTAATTAAAAGTATGCTTATTGCATTATTAGCATCAAAGAACTGTTTAATACAACACCGCAATTTCATTGTTTGGACATGAAATCTATTAATAAGACCCTCAATTTGTGCACATGAAAATATGCATGATTTGATGATTTGAATCTAAACTCATCTGGCACCCAACACATGCCTGCAAAGAATTGGAAATTAAAGGTGAGGAGAGCAGGTTGTCAAGCATGACTCACTAACTAGAGTGGTAATGGTCTCAGACAACCCGAGCACAGACTATGTGCTCAAGAGAGCCCCATTTGGCTCTTTGCATTTTCCCTTGTATCATCGTCTTCCAAACATGGGCTCTCTTGTCATAATATTCCGCTCTAGTTTATGTATGAGCAACTGTGCAGCAGACAGGAGCTCAGTAAACTATGCCCACATGCACAGATGATACAAGACAGGCACATTAGTGCCTGCAGAATGCATGTTCGTTCTGTAAGTATTTATACAGCATATGCACTGATTCATACTGAACGCTTGCATCCTCCAAAAGCACTCCATGTCCTCCAGACTCCAGAGGGACTGGCCGAAACTTGAGGAGGAAAGGCTATGCTGAAGTGGACTGCAAAATTAAATGAGTTGAGGCACAAGTCCGATAGTGGTATCCTGATGGATGAAACCATTATTGACATAAACACCAGAGGGCCACAAGTGGCTGAGTGATGCGGTCACCGGGTTGATTACTGTATGTTCAATTTAACTGCAACTGTCAGAGATGGATTACAAGCTCTGCAAATGTCCTGGATGCATACGTCTTGTCAAAAATGCCGTAGAAGAGCTGAATATTTCTCATGCCCTGGTAAAAGTAGGGCTGGCTTGACAATATCGATTACCAGTTTTTAAATGTGCAGTAAGTTTCTAAGAAAACTGTTGTTTTTTTAAATCAACAAAACAAGCATGCCCCTACTTAAAAAGACCATGTGTTGGTTTGTCTGCCCCCAAATTCACAAACATGCCATGTACTTACTGGTGATTGGGTACAAGTGTGTTTTGGCACTTGGTCTGATTCAATTTCAAAAGCGTTTCTCAGAAATTGCTTACTGCGCCATTAATTGATTGTCATTTTGAAGCACCGATATCAATTTAATGTGACATAATTTAACACCTGAGTTCAATTGGCAGTGCAGAGATTAACCAATCATCTCTTTCTTTTAACTACTAGCTATAGTATAAAATAAACATGAATGAACTTCAGAAAGCATGATAAAAAAACAATACAACTTACTGAAATGTATTATGTCTCATGTATTCACTCATTTTGTTTTAAATACAAAAAGTGGTCAAAAAAACAGTTCGTAAAAATGTGTCATGCTACATTTACCTCAGAGAAGACACTTAATACACTAACCTGTTATTGGCATCTCTTTTATTGCAAGTTTTAATAAATTTATCATAGGACAACCACAGTTTAAATGTTGCGATTTTACCACAACTAGAAGTAGAAAAAAAAAGATTAAAAAAAAAAAAAAAATCAATATTTGTACACAACTCAATCAATTTAATAAATATATCCAAACAAACTGAAATCTGATTCAAGTAGAGAAGCTTGTGAATTGAAATCTAATCAATTTGTAAAATCTGTGTTAACAAAAAGGGTTAATCCATATCTGTGGAGTTAAAAAAAGAGATATCAGATGTACTGCATTATCCATAAAAGGCCACCTATCAAGACAATTCACTTATATAAGCAGTGACTCAGGTGCAAAATAACCAGGAGTGTGATCCTTTTATTACTACTACTAGCTTTTTACAAAGCCTTCAGCCTTATTAGACATAAGGGAGATCAATATTCATCTGCCATGTGTGCTTTTATAGTTTGAAAGCTGCAAGCTACAAAGTGATGCTTTAAATGTGTCTGTCTAATGCAGTGGTACTAGAATTCTTAAAGAGAAAATAAAACAACCCATCTGGTCTTTGAAGACAGACATCTTGGCACAATCTATTGCCAATTAAGAAAAAGCAATGTTGGATGAAAGAAAATGCTCGCAAAAGCTGATCACACACATGACCAGATACCAGAGATTAGCAATTACTTAGACCGAACTAACATGATTGAGAATCAAGTTGGAAATGACAATATCGAGATGGATGAACGGACTGGCTAGGACGCAGAAAAGGTCAAGTTATCAATCAGGGTAACGGAGTGGATGCAATTATTTATGATCATCTTGATTATCTGTTCTGGTATGCTCTCGGATGCATGTGATGGATCTGTTACCACACTTCAAAAATTGGACATGATCTGAAATAAAAACAGCTCATATTGAATCCTGACCTAAATGTCAGCGAGAAACAGGATCTGATCCTGATCGTGTCCAGATACTCCAAGTGTGTTTTGGTGCTGTATGGGTCAATAAGAAATAATGTTGTTCATGATTATAAAAATAATCTGTATTCAAACACATGTTCCTGGCTCTTAGAAATATAATCATTTAATTCATATTTAAAAATAATTTCTAACAAAAATGACCATGAAGTACAACATACCTCTTATACTTTGACTACAGTGTAAGCATATTAATTTAATACTTTGTTTTCACAAATATCATGCATTTTTAAATAACAAGCCAAAATAGGCCATTATATAATTTACTTTGGGTTTACCATATGACAACTTGAACTAATCAAATTATATAATTTCCTGATTATGTTTTTTTTTTTCACATAACAACAATAAGGCTTTTTACATGTTGCTTGTACCACTTTTATACAAACAAAACATATTCAGTATTTAATTTCCAAAGCAATAATAACACAAGGTTGGCCAACCTACTCAAGGGTCATCTTGTTGAGATTTTCAGCCTTTTGACGAGACTTTTTCTTCATTGTACAACCCACACGTTTGACTTCATGCCCCACAAACACATAAAAATAGATTTTAATTCAGAAATTGAGAACTTGTTCATTGTAGGTGGATCCATTTGTCTGTATGAACAGCATTTGTCTGTTTTGCTGTGTAAAGTAATAGACACGTACAAAAAATTAACGTTATGTCATTGACCCATTAACAGAAACATCACAAAAATGTTTTTAACAAAAACGTATTAAGAATTGCAAGAATGGATTCAATTAATGAAAACATACAATAATCGTTAATCAAAATATTTAGACATTCAAATCGCAATTGCAAAGTAGCTTATAAACAATAATTGCAAGCATGTATATTTAAACTGTATAAGTAGCCTATAGCTTATTCAAAGCAAATTTAAATGACTTAAAGCGCGCACTGAAAGAACTTGTTGATGGAATGTCGATTATTTCGGGTGTAAGAACAGTGTTATTTCTCGCAGGTCAGGTGGTTGTGTGTAACTGAGCGAATCGCCTCGTTGTACTCACCCAGTCCGGGCACAAATGTGTTGAGGAACAGGCAGATGACAGCTACTGGGAAAGGCATATAGGGGATGGCAGCGCGTAAAGCTCCTTTCTTCTCTCTGACTTGAACTACAACTCCACTGGTAGAAGAAGAAACTCCTTTTTCGTTCATTTCTGTGTCTTTCTGGTCCATTTCCCGATTTTTAAACTACTTGCGAAGCTTGAAATCCTCGTTTTGGTTTGTACTGGACACTATCAGGAGCAGCTCCAGAGCTTTGTGTTGATATGAGAGCGCGCGCAGTGAACGGTAGGCGTCACTCGGTTACTACCGTGTCAGTGAGCGATAGTACAGTAGATCGTTACACAATGGATTTAAAGTCACAGTGGTGATTTAAACTGACCTATTAGTCAGGTGATAATTAGATTATCCCTATTGGTTGAAATATTACTGATATCCAGTAAACTGATGCTCAGTGTCTTCAAACGCTGTAAAACAGTAGTTAAAAGTATTTTCGTTCACACACACACAAAAAAGAAAATTCAATCAACCCATATGCATTTAAAGTTAAATTATAATATCTTTTAATTTGAACATTTTGATACTTTATCTGCTGGTTACTCTTGACCAGAAAAATTAGTCAATTATTAGATCATATAAAAATATTTATTCGTTTAATTTTTGTCCTGTTTATTAACATTTTCCCTTTAGACCCTTTAGTCTCCCTGCTCTTCTGGGAAAATTCACCTGCTGTTTATCCAGAAGGCTCTTTGGTGAGCCATGGCCTGTCACTGACAGTCTTTGAAAATGCTGATGTGCTGCACCTTGACTCAAAAGGCCTTCCAAAGCCAGAGCTGTCACAATGAACCAAGCTGCAAATCAAAACCATCTGGGACTGTTGTGTCAACAGCTGTGGGTCTGCAGCCGGGGCATGTAATCAGAACACTTGCCATTTCCCAGCCTGCAGTCCTGCAGTCTGCATAATTATTACAGTAAGATTTTTCTTCTTGTGTCATTATTTGAGGATGCACATACTTATCATGGGAAAAGTGAGAAAATTATTAAACAATATGATGGATATGATAAGGTTATTTTGATCGCATGGTGGTAAAAAAAACATGCTATATGCTATAGATTCTTTTTTTTTTCACCCCTTAAACATTTTATGGTACTAAATTGTATGTATGCACGCAGTACCACTTTTTTTAGCACAGACCTAAAAATGAAATTTCCAACTTATTAAACTGTCCTAAATCTTTAATGTTTTGAAGCACATATTATTTTGATTTCTTTTAAAGAAGTTTGGGTGGAAACGATTTCACTAGATGAAATTTGTTTCACATTTGCTTTCAATTCTGTCATTTTTATATAATCATAAGGAGTCACTTTAATTTTTCGGACCATTTAACCCTTTCAGATTATGTCCAGGATTTTGTGTGTAAGAGTATGTGTGTGTTTCATTCCGATTAAGTAAAAAATTATTAAACAACAACAAAAACACATTTTTTAAAATAGAAAATATATTGAAAGAGCACCAGAGGGTTACATATAATTTCATGCAGTATTAATATTAATATTTCAAAAAGAAACCTGCTGTGATTTCACAGAAGAATCATTTGGGTTCTACAAAGAACCATTCAGAGGACAGTTCTTGTATGCCTTTTTCTATGAAGAACATTTTATACAAAGCTTCCATGGATGCTATAGGTTCTGCATTGAAGCATGCCAATATATGTTTTTTAAGAGCAATTTTCCAGAACATTACTAGCAAACAAAAACTGTTACTTATTTAATAATCATATTTGCTTGATTTCGTCTCCAAATCAATCCATATATAGAAGGTTCCCCAAAGTGAAAGGATTTTGTCGTTATGTTTACCCTGAAGGAATTCATTTAAATGTGCCGCTAAGACTCTTTTATTTGCAGTATAATTATATCAAGGTGTTTGTGATAACCCAAGCCCTGAAGTATGAAGAAGCCTGAAGGATTGTAAGGTGCATGAGCTAAAGTACAGTATAGCCTGCAGTGCAGATATGTGTTCCTGCTCAAATTTCTTTGCCCTTGGGAAAAAACTGCCAAATAAAAAGAGACCATCGAATTCAGTTCAGGTTGTTCTGAAATTTTAGTACACACGTACTCTTTGTGTAATGATATCATGTCAGCCTTTGGAGGCTGAAGTTATTCCACTAGTGAGATTTAGATGCTCCATTCTTAATCTTAACAAACAGGAACCATTCGTCAAACATTTCAATATAAATATTAATGAAGGTAAATATATTGTGGCTAGATTACATCCACCAAAGGCTGTAGAATAAACTTTTCTGTATTAATGTGATAATGTGTAGTTTTGTCATAACGTCTGTTTGTAAAGCCACCCAATCCACTATCCACTTAATGTTTTTTTTTTTTTTTTTTTTTTTTACTGATTTTCAGTTTTATTACCATAATGCTATATATTCCATAATTTGATTACCTTAAGTCTTATCAAATAAAAAGCACGTCTCATTCCAGTTGCTCTGTAAAAATATATAGAAACTTACAGTGCTAAAAATGGCAAAACCTCAGAAAATAATATAATCTTGTCACCATACATAAATGTGTGTGTGTGTGTGCATATATATATATATAATTCAATAATCATATGTATATTAACTTATGAACTTATAAATGAACATTTAAAAAAGTATAATGTTGTATGTTGTATAATGGCGGCCACAAGTGGTCAAAGAGGTAACTGACCTGCTCCAATGAGATTTAGGACCTGAATACTGTCTGAATGAGTAGAATGGCATAGTGCTGGTGTGAGAAAAGTGAGAGTGATCGATCAAGAATCACTGGAATAAGTTCTTTGAAAAGACTAAAGGGAATACAGGAACCCAAGAGCTTCAACTAGACAATGGAGAATCAAAGGAGCTGATGTAGAGGATGAATCTCTTTCAAGAATGACAACAACTTATATATCCTTTATTTACTATAAAGAGTAGACTACATCTGACAAACAAGTAACTTAATTAAAAAGTGTTTGTGTATATATGTGTGTATATTCTTGAACACTAAACATTTTCAAGCAAACCTAAAAGAGTAAAACAAATATAAGAAAGAAAAGGAAACAAAAACTAAAATAAATGAAGAGAAAAAATATTAAATGACACTCAATAGGAATTATTACATGATCAATACCTTGTGGAATTAAAATAATATACATCATGCAAAACAAGAATTAATATAAGTAAAATCATGAATGGAATAGTTTATGTGAAAGGAAAAGTCATGGTCTCAAGTCATGCAATCAAAATCTTAGGGTAAGACATTTCTTTCAATAATAATTGTTAACATTAAATGAACAATTCTAATATGTCTATAAAGATAGAGAAATATAGTTTTACTGAATAGAAGTCAAGGGGAGCTTCATGAAAACAATCAGACTTCCAGTAATTCCTGAATAAAAGATGAATAAAAAAAGGGGGGGGGGGGGGGGTTAACATGCCAAACCCCCACAGTTTTACACAGTACGTACTATAGTGATAAACCAACCTACCAAATGTTGCTGACAGCTTCAGTGTGCTACTGAATTAGCCATCATCAGTCAATCAATAGAGCCTTTTAGTAACATATCTTTGTTTTGTGTGAAGCAAAGTGCTGGATTTAGTATGTAGTATGTTTGTTGTATGCAAAATAACAAAGTAAAAGAACAGTTTCATCCTCTGGGCAGTAACATTATGAACCAAACAACATGCCTGAATTAAACATGCATGCACTTTGACATGTTGGCCTCCTCACTTGTGTTTTATACATTTATTTAATCTACATCTACATTTCATATTCTCTGTACCCACCCTGTTTTTATTTTAAAAGCCAAATGCATTATATGGTGCTGTACTCTATAATACATAGTTCATATCCTAATGTGCTGTACTGCATTGTCTTGCTAGAGAGCACAATTTTAAGTTCTAGAAATTATCTTCTGTCTGAGCTACAAAACAATACTTAAAGTACAAACCCCATTCCAAAAAAACTGGAACACAGAAAAACAGAATGCAATGTTGTGGAAGTTTCAAAATTTAAATTTTTATTCAGAATACAACATAGATGACATATCAAATGTTTAAACTGAGAAAATGTATAATTTTAAGGGCAAAATAAGTTGATTTTAAATTTCATGACATCAACACATCTCACTCAAAAAAGTTGGGACAAGGCCATGTTTACCACTGTATGCAATCCCCTCTTCATTTTGCAAATGTCTGGGGACTGAGGAGACAAGTTGCTCAAGTTTAGGAATAGGAATGCTGTCCCATTCTTGTCTAATGCAGGCTTCTAGTTGCTCAATTGTTTTCTATGGGTTAAAGATCTGGACTGCAGGCTGGCCATTTCTGTACCTGGATCCTTCTTCTATGCAGCCATGATGTTGTAATTGATGCAGTATGTGGTCTGGTGCCTTTCCAGATGTGTAAGCTGCCCATGCCACATGCACTCATGCAACCCCACACCATCAGAAATGCAGGATTCTGAACTGAGTGCTGATAACCACTTGGGTTATCCTTGTCCTGTTTAGTCTGGATGACATGGCACCCCAGTTTTCCAAAAATAACTTCAAATTTTGATTTCTCTGACCACAGAACAGTTTTCCACTTTGCCAAAGTCCATTTTAAATGAGCCTTGGCCTAGAGAAAATGCCTGCGCTTCTGGATCATGTTTAAAAATGCCTTCCTTTTTTTACCTTTAGAGATTTAGCTGGCAACGGCGAATGGCATGGTGGATTGTGTTCAATTGAAATGTTTTCTGGAAGTATTCTTGAGCCCATGTTGTGATTTCCATTACAATAGCATTCCTGTAAGTGAAGCAGTGCTGTCAAAGGGCCCGAAGATCACGGGCATCTGGTATGGTTTTCCGGGCTTGACCCTTAAGCACAGAGATTATTCCAGATTCTCTGAATCTTTGGATGATATTATGCAGTGTAGATGATGATAACTTCAAACTCTTTGCAATTTTTCTATCAGAAACTCCTTTCTGATATTCCTCCACTATTTTTCGCTGCAGAATTAGGGGAATTGGTGATCCTCTGCCCATCTTGACTTCTGAGGGACACTGTCACTCTGAGAGGCTCTTTTAGTACCCAATCATGTTGCCAATGGGCCTAATAAGTTTCAAATTGGTCCTCCAGCTGTTCCTTATAAGTACATTTCACCTTTCCGGCCTCTTATGGCTACCTTGCCTAACTTTTTGGAATGTGTAGCTCTCATGAAATCCAAAATGAGCCAATATCTGGCATGACATTTTTTCATTTCTTTTTTACTGACAATTTGTACAGTGTCCCAATTTTTTTGGAATCAGGTTTGTAGCATTTGCAATATGTGCCACACACAAACTACATAATCATTGATATAATATAATCATTAATATAATCATTGATATTATATATTATAAATTCATCTGTGATGATTGTTGATGTACTGTAATAGTACTCTACATTAAAGGGATAGTTAACTTTTAAATAAAATGTTGGTATGTTTTAGCTTACCTCAAGGGCATCAAAGATGTAGGTGTTTTTGTTTCCGCAGTAGTTTCCATTTTGATATTTTTAGGTCAAACCTTTCTTGTCTGTGACACATATAATGGAGGTCTATGGTCACCACCTCAAAGAGCATGCACAGAGTCCAAATTAAACAATTCCCCATTGTAAGTACACATTAATGACCTTAGACACGAAACAGGCGTTTTGTGTGAGAAAACGAACAGTATTTATATTATTTTTAACTCTTATACACAACCACGTCCAACTGAGCTGAGGCTGCTTGCGCTTCCTGGAGTGTGACGTCTGCGCACGTTCTGGCTTAGTCTGTGCAAGCGCGGAAAGCGCCGGAAGTGATCTCTCGCGCGTGTACTTAACGTAATTCATTGATTGGTTTATAATGCACACTATAATCATTGAGATTATAATAAAAATACATCACATTACTCACTCTATTAACAGAGTGCCATTGGATCCCTCTGGCATTGGATGTTGCCTCCAGTTTATACGTGGCAAACTAAACACAACGTGCAAAAAACCAAAACATTCTGCGGCTAAACAGCGGAGATAACTCAGGATCTTCAGTCAGGTAGATGTGTGATGCGATAATGTCAATGTCTTCGTCGTTGTCTTGTAGTTGTGGGATTGCTATGTTCCATTCATGACAACATATGCTCTCCACTTCGGTTGGCATCTCACAACACTTGCTACTAAAACACCATCAATTTTGAAGAGATCTCTGTCTGTAACGGCTGCTTCCTCCATCGCTCCTGAGTACTTGATCTGTGTATTCTGGTTCAAATAAATATGGTTGTGAAAAAAATGAAACATTGTCTGTTGATATATCGAAATCGTCTTCCATTGGGATTTCCTGTACGTCTAAATATGTTTAGATCTTCACAGTGAAAGGTAACACTTCCGAAATCTCTGTGTAAACAATGAGTGATGTACACGCGCGAGAGATCACTTCCGGGGCTTTTTTGTCACAGACAAGAACGGTTTGACCTAAAAATATCAAAATGAAAACTACTGCGGAAACACAGACACTTACATCTTTGATCCCCTTGAGGTAAGCTAAAACATATCATAATTTGATTTGAAAGTGAACTACTGTATCTCTTTAACAGATGTCATGGTTTCCTTGGACCTGATGTCTCAACATACTGTTGATGAGAAATCCTGTAGTTATTCTCATCCTGGCTGCATGCAGAAGTGAGTGGATCTATATGACATAAATGAAAAATATATAATCATAAAACCCTCAAAAGGATGGATTTGAATAAATAAGCTTTCCATTGATGTATGGTTTGTTAGGATAGGACAATATTTGGCAGAGATAAAACTATTTGAATATCTAGAATCTGAGGGTGCAAAAAAAATCGAAATATCTTAATTTAATTAATAAGTGTACTGGACTATTCATTTTAATACATTTCTATTGGTATTTGCCTGTTCATTATTTGGGATCTGCATTTTTTTAGTGAAACACAGAAATACAATACATTCACACAATAGTTGTATAGTATTCAATATAGTTACCTGATACATTGAGATATAACATTTTATTACATGACTCAACAATAAGGATACTTATGGCCCAGTGTTTGTGTTTTTTTTTCATTAGAACATTTTACCTTACATTTTAAAATGTGGTTTTTACATTGTTGACTATGATAAAAAAAAATGCTACTGAGTTAACAGACAACTTAAAAGAGGAGAAAATCTAACCGGTTATGTGACTCTTCAAAATGGACTACACCCCTTTCCTCCAGCTGGTGAAGTGGTGTAGTTTCTGACTGTAGTTTCATACTGACTGTGTCTGATGCTTTCCTTTAAAGAGGGAAGAACGATGTCATTTTAACATTTTCCGCTAAGGGTTTAGATAATATGAAGATTCCTAAGGTTAAATAGACAATATAAAAGAGGAGAAATTCTAACCAGTCTTGTGACTCTTTGAAGAGGACTAGAGTTGTTTCTTCTGGTTTGTGGAGTGGTGTAGTATCTATCATTCTGACTGACTCTGATGCTTTCCTTTAAAGAGGGAAGAACAATGCCATTTTAACAATGTCCGCTAATGGTTTAGATAATATGAAGATCTCCTTATGTTAAATAGACAATATAAAAGATGAGAAATTCTAACCGTTCTTGTGACTCTTTGAAGAGGACTAGAGTTGTTTCTTCTGGTTTGTGGAGTGGTGTAGTTTCTATCATTCTGACTGACTCTGATGCTTTCCTTTAAAGAGGGAAGAACAATGCCATTTTAACAATGTCCGCTAATGGTTTAGATAATATGAAGATCTCCTTATGTTAAATAGACAATATAAAAGATGAGAAATTCTAACCAGTCTTGTGACTCTTTGAAGAGGACTAGAGTTGTTTCTTCTGGTTTGTGGAGTGGTGTAGTTTCTATCATTCTGACTGACTCTGATGCTTTCCTTTAAAGAGGGAAGAACAATGCCATTTTAACAATGTCCGCTAATGGTTTAGATAATATGAAGATCTCCTTATGTTAAATAGACAATATAAAAGATGAGAAATTCTAACCGTTCTTGTGACTCTTTGAAGAGGACTAGAGCTGTTTCTTCTGGTTGGTGGAGTGGTATACTTTCTATCATTCTGTCAGACTCTGATACTTCCCTTTCAGGAGGGAAAAACAAAATTATCATTTTGACAATGCTTGTCAAAGGTCTAAATAATATTAACTCCACCTGCCAATATTTGTATATAATTTTGTGCTTGATTTATTTTTGAATTTCTGAATAAATTATATGATCAGATTCTCTGCTCAGTCAATTAGAGACATTCACAAGGTACCTGCAACCCAGTATTTTTTTTTTTACAATTTTTTAAATGTAAAAGCATTAGATATATACTGTAACAAGCAGTTTAATTGGTCTCTGTGTCCACTTTAAAGAGAGCAACTGACCTCAAAAATCTGGTATCCACAAGGTTCATCAGTCTCTGAACCCATCTCACTGATGGGTTAGCACAGATCTCCTTTGGAGCTTTCGTGATGAAACTAAAATTAAAAGAGATTTTTTTATTTTACAGATTTTCAATTATAAATGATTCTAATTAAGACATTACAAAAATACTTACACGACAGCACGCCTGTGGCATTCAACATGTGTAGTATGATAAGTGTCAACCTGCTTTAATGGGATTCTTACATTGGAAAATGAAAAGCAGCACTTGTCGGGACCTTGGCTGACTGCAGGGAAAAAATAAAATAACATTGTTTTAAAAATACTTAATATAAATCAACATTTAAATGAGATACATTTAAAAATTAAGAAAACACAACAAATATGCATTAAATTATTAATAGTCTATCGTTTGTCACAAAAAAAAAATAAAAAAAATAAAGAAAAAGACGTACATTCACTCTGGGCCATTGAGCAGAAAGCGAAGAGCACAAGACAGGCAATGAAGATGCAGTGGGATCTCATGTTTGGGTCTGTAGTCGGTCGTTATTAGATCTTGATGTGCTCGTCGTACTTTCCACTCTACAGATCTATATAACCCTATAGCGGTTCAGTCCAACAAAGAACAAGTGACATCACAACCACAGGGGAAAACCGTAATGTGGCCTGCAGAGGTAGTACTTCCTGTTGTACCCTTCCCCAATTCTGTGAATCTTCTCTAAATCGCTGACACAGGTAACCAGAGAAATGTGGTCGATTTGAGGTTTTCATATTCTGTTTCTTATCTCTTTTCCATCCAAATTCCACAGAAAACATATTTACATTTATAATAGACCCTCATAAGGACCCCCATGTAAAAATTACCTGTCTTACATCAGCATTTTCAGGTTACATCTTGCATCTTCTCAAGAACATGTGCAAAGCTCTCAAGTCCCTTTCTGCAAATGAACGGTGGGAAATGAGTCTGGGGCTCAATCCAGGAAATGAGCTCTACTTATTTGTAAAGGTGGAAAAGTGACTGAACTGAAAATGTTTTTTGTGGTTAACAGATTTGCATACAGTGTGATATGAATGTAGATAGTGTTAGCAAATATATTAATACCACAGTTTATACCACATAAATAAGTATTTTGTTATCATGTTAAAAATCAATATAAAAAAACATTGACATATGAAAATGACTACTTACTGAGTAACATTTATGATCTTTCATTCCAAAAAATTCCTTGGTTCTTATTAAATTGTTCCTTTTATACCTTTTGTTTTTCTACTCATCCTGTTCTGGGCTGCACATGTCAGGTCATTGTTCCTCTGTATCCTCTGGAGTGGCCGCCCATTACAGCGCTTACTCAAACACAACTGCACCTGTTTTCTATGTACTGGTAGACCTGTTTAAAACACACATGACTATGAAGTCAGATATTCCAACATCGGTACTTCCATTCTTAGGCTCAAACTTGCCTCTATAACAACCATTTCTCTGTGTGAAATCTAAGATCTTGCTGTCTATAATTAGTGTGTTTCAAACATGACTGCTACCATAACAACATACACACCATTTTGTCAGTTGTACAGGATCATTTGTGACTCATATTTAGTGATTAATGCAACTTGTCTTTAAAAATGTGCCAGCATTTTAATTAGAATCATGTTCTTGATGCTTACTGCAGAAACTTTGGTTTTCATTTGTACTGTTGACTTCCTGCAAAGCCAGTGTTTACTCAAAGGTACATGCTTCTTTTTTTAAAGTAATACTTCACAAAAAATAATAATAACTGAATCACCTTTATGTCGATCCCATTGACTTGTAGTGTATGGACAAAAAGAGTTGAAATAGTCTTCAAAATATCTTCTTTAGTGTTTCACAGAAAGTCATACAGTTTTGTAAGGACATGAGGGTGAGTAAATTATGGAAGTTTTATTTTTAATGAACTACACCTTTAAATGACTTTAGAAATAAAATCTCTAAAGAAAAGGAATCTAAATACCAACCAGATTCCAAAAAAGTTGGGACACTCTGTAAACAGTACAGTATGGCACATACTGTAAATGCTACAAACCCGATTCCAAAAAAGGAATGGAATAATTTACAAATCTCATTAACTTATTGTAGTAATATAAAAACTCCATAATCATGGGAAGAAGGAGACCGGCGGACATTGAAATAAAACTTTTAATTACAAAATAAACACAAAACAGCTCAGTAGCCCCTCACGGACGACTGCCATGCACAAACAAAACCAAACTCAAAATAAAACCCAGGCCTGATCCTCTCTCGTCCTTCTCTGTCGTCGCTCCTCTTTTGTATCCTTCCAATCTCGTCCGTGGGACTCAAGACCGGTGAGTGGAGCAGTTGTCGCTCATTTCCAAATCACATCCTGCCCCACTCGTCACATATCCCCATCACCACTCGCAGGCCAGGGGGTACCCACAAGACTGCGCTCTAACCCCCCCCAGGGGGAACGCCCACGGTGGCTACGGGAACCTGGGGGTAAGGACAGAGAGAAGAGGCGAGTAAAATAGTAAATAGTAAAAGGCAAATAAATAGTTCAGGTTCCCAGACACACTGCCACTTGGCCCTGCACCAGCTGGGCTAACTCCTCCGCGGTGCCTGGCGAATGGGGATAGCCACTGGATAGCTCTCGGTGGATGGCACGACACTCCTCTGCCGCCCGGTGGACGGCGACAGCGACTCCGTGTTGGGGCAGCCGGCAGGAGTCCCCCGTTCCCTGCTCCTCCCCATTTAAGCAGATGGCAGCAGACTCTGGCCCACTGGTGAACGGCGTCGATTCCTCTGCTCCCTCACGGACGGCAGCCACCCCTCCACATCGCAGGTGGCTGGCAGCGAGTTCGTCTGTCCCTGGCAACTCACTCCAGCCCACCACCTTGCGCATCCCCGACGCCAGACTGCTACGCCTTGCTCGATGGCACCGCGGATTCACCCCAGCGGCGAGGGATCTTCGGCAGTGTGTCCCTCCTTCCTCCCAGGTTTCAGCACGAGTGTAACAATATAAAACTTCATAATCTAGGGAAGAAGGAGGCGTTCAAATGAAAGCTTTAATAATAAAATAACCACAAAACAGCGCGACAGCCCCTCGCGGACGACTGCCGTACACAAACAAAACCAAACACGAAATAAAACTCAGGCCTGGTCCCTTCTCGTCCTTCACTGTCATTGCTCCTCTTTTGTCTCTTTCTGATCTCCTCTATGGGACTCAAGACCGGTGAGTGGTGCAGATGTCGCTCCTTTCCAAATCACTACACTCGTCAGACTTATATTTTATTCACAATAGAATATAGAATACCAGATGTTGAAAGTGAGAACTTTTGTCATGTTGGAAAATGCAGGGTGTTCCCTGAAAGAGACGACATCTGGATTGGAGCATTTGTTGTTCTAGAACTTCGATATACCTTTCAGCATTGATGCTTCCTTTCCAGATGTGTAAGCTGCCCATGCGGCACGCACTGATGCAACCCCATACCATCAGAGTTGCAGGCTTCTGAACTGAGCCCTGATAATAACTTGTGTTGTCCTTGTCCTCTTTAGTCCGGATAACATGGCATCCCAGTTTTGCAAAAATAACTTCTGAGCTTCTGAATCATGTTTAGATATGGCTTCTTTTTTGACCATGAAACATTTTCCTCTGTATCCTCTGGATTGGCCGCCCATTACAGCGCTTCCTCAAACACCACTGCACTTGTTTTTTTATGTAGACCTGTTTAAAACACACATGACTATGAAGTCAGACATTCCAACATCGTAACTTTTGTACATTTGAAATGTCATGCCAAATTTTGGCTCATTTTGGATTTCATGAGAGCTACACATTCCAAAAAAGTTCGGACAGGTTGCAATAAGAGGCTGGAAGTGTTTAATGTACATATAAGGAACAGCCTCTCAGAGTGGCAGTCAAGATGTCAAGATGGGCAGAGGATCATCAATTTCCCCAATGCTGTGGTGAAAAATTGTGGAGCAATATCAGAAAGGAGTTTCTCAGAGAAAAATTGAAGCAAAGAGTTTGAAGTTATCATCATCTACACTGCATAATATTATCCAAAGATTCAGAGAATCTTGAACAATCTCTGTGTGTAAGGGTCAACCAAGGAAAGGAAAAACTATCAAGGAAAACCATACTGGGTGCCCATGATTTTCGGTCCTTTAGACGGCACTGCATCACATATAGGAATGCTAATGAAAATCACAACATGTGCTCAGGAATACTTCCAGAAAACATTGTCGGTGAACACAATCCACCATGCCATTCGAAGTTGCCAGCTAAAACTCTATAGGTCAAAAAAGAAGACAGAAGAGAATTTCTAGAACTTAGAATTGTGCTCTCTAGCAAGACAATGCAGTACTGCACATTAGGATTAACTCCTGTTACATGAGTTTCCCCATCCCTGATCTCATCAGCATGACAGTGTAATTCAGATGCATAGGTGCTAATCCAGTCGTAATAGTATGATTATTTAAAAGAATTTGATTTTATTTAAAAATAATAATATGTTTATCTGTTTATCAATTAAGTTTCAGTATAACAGCTCTCCAAAGATGATATTACAAATTATATTATATTATATCATATTAAAAGTCAAGTAAAAATGTCTGTGTGTGTGTGTATAGTAATATACTATTCAATATTACTGAATAAAAGTAATTTTTAAAGGTTAGCTCATAGCATTAATGCATGTTAAAGGGGGGGTGAAATGCTTGTTTTCACTCAATATCCTGTTAATCTTGAGTACCTATAGAGTAGTAATGCATCCTTCATAACTCCAAAAAGTCTTTATTGTTATTATATTTATAAGAGAAAGATAGTCTGTACGGATTTTTCCCAGAAAAACACGAGCGCCTAGAGGCGTGACGTGTGGGCGGAGCTAAAGAATCACGAGCGCCAGTAGGCTTTGGCGTTGAGAGCCTCTGGAAGCTGTGACACAGATCCAGAGGCTGAAATTTAACAAGAGCAGCATCAGCAAAGGCGTCTCTAAGTGGTATGTACTGAAACTGTATATATTTGCTTAGTGGTTTTGGAAAATGACTAAGTTCCACTTTATGTCGTCTTTTTTTTTTTTTTTTTTTTAAGCTGTACATGTGGAAAGTGCAGTTTGATGACAACATCGCATGTTGTTTACTTGATGTGCTTACGCGCTGATAGCTAAGTTAACAACACTGAGATATTTGAAGCAGTTTTACTCACCGCCTGCGGTTCCAACACACGATCGTGACCCTTTTTCGTTGGGACTGCATTATACTTAAGAAATAAACGATGTGCCATCCGAAATGCAGGGAACAAACAAAAACACTTGCACAACTCCGTTGATGCTCTGTAAAAAAAAACTCCATCCACTGGTTCCCTTAATGCTGTTTCTCTTTTGGTAATCTGTGCAGGGTTGTCTTGCCCTGGCAACCAAAAACACACTTTTTTTGTGACTTTTCGCGACGCCCTCGTTCTGATCAGGCTGTGCTCAGCCTCTCAGTGCTCTGCTATATGGGAGTGCACGCTCTTCCGGCAGAAGTGCCTTAGGACCCATATAAGGAAATTCCGCTCCATCTAACGTCACACAGAGCCATACTCGAAAAAAACTTTCCAAAACTTGCGACAAACCGGAAGAGGTTTTTTTGGAACAAAAATACTCCTTCAAATGTACAAGTTAATTTTTGAAACTTTGTCCATGTTTAGCATGGGAATCCAACTCTTTAACAGTGTAAAAAACTCAGTAAGCATGAAATAGCATTTCACCCCCCCTTTAAAAGGTCAAAGACAAAAAAAGCCAAATGCATTGTATAGTGCTGTACTGTTAGCATCAGCACTATACAATGCATTTGGCTATTTCTTGTCTTTGACTCATGCATATAGGCAAATGTGGGTTTTTGCAAAAGCAAGATATGAGACCACAAAGCTCCAAATAAAACCACAGAGGGAGGCCAGGTTGATGAGAACATCATATTTTTCCCTTTTATAACCCCATGTTTATTGGGTACTCAAATGCCAATAATTTCTCATCTTTATATAAAAACAAGGTATATACATTTTATTATGTACATGTATTCAGATAAATAATAATATATTATATTTAAATTATGTTATTAGATTAAAGTTTTACTTTTTTGACATACAGAATATGAAATGTTGGAAAAATGCAATGATACTTTTAAACATTATATTAAACCACCAGTAGGGGCTGACAAGTCACTGTCTTAATGAGTGAATCACTGATTCAACCGATTAATTCAAACGGCTGATTCATTCAATTAAATGAAGGAGGTCACCATTTTATAAATGGCTCACTGAATCATTGACTCATTTAAAAATGAATCATTTAGTAACAAAAGACTGTTGCTCGGAGATGCGCGACTGTGCTTCTTTGGCTTTGCTTAGAATTATTTTTGTTTGAAATGAAGTAAAAATCCACAATGTCTCTTAAATATAAGTCAGTTAATATTACTTGTTTATTTAACTGATGTATAAAATAAATATCACATTTGCAATCGAGTTGAAAGTCGAAAAAAACATCACTCCTGGTCATGTGATGTTGCACATATTATACGGAATATTTATATTTTTTGTATCGCAATGTTTGTTTCTTTGTGTGTGCTGTTCTTATAGCTTTTATTTCTCCGCGATTCAGACAGACTGCACAAGCCTCAACCAACGCGACCTTGATACTGTCAATACATTATCTGTTATTAGTAGCTAACCGTTTACACTGAAAGTAATAAAATCAGAATCATTCTCTTCAAAGTTTCGTTGATGCCCTAGTTATTTTTTGTTATTAAAATTTTGATCAGGTTACTTGTCCGGTCGGGCAAGTAAAATCTCTTTCACTTGCCCCTTCACAAAATCCACTTGTCTCGGACAAGCGTTAAAGGGGGGGTGAAATGCTCGTTTTCACTCAATATCCTGTTAATCTTGAGTACCTATAGAGTAGTACTGCATCCTTCATAACTCCAAAACGTCTTTAGTTTTATTATATTCATAAGAGAATGATAGTCTGTACCGATTTTTCCCGGAAAAAAACACGACCGGCTGGAGGCGTGACGTGTGGGCGGAGCTAAAGAATCACGAGCGCCAGTAGGCTTTTGCGTTGAGAGCATGTGGAAGCTGTGACATTACGTGAGGACAAAACCAACCAAAACAAACCATGGCTAACAGTCAGATTCAGCCGTTTATTTATGATCCAGAATCAGTTCCCGAGGCTGAAACTGAACGAGAGCAGCAGCAGCAACGACTCGCTTCGAGCGGGGCTCGAACCCGGGTCTCCGGCATGGGAGGGGATGCACTAACAAGGAGGCAGAGATATTTTAAAGGGGGGGTGAAATGCTATTTCATGCATACTGAGTTTTTTACACTGTTAAAGAGTTGGATTCCCATGCTAAACATGGACAAAGTTTCAAAAATTAAGTTGTATGTTTGAAGGAGTATTTCTGTTCCAAAAATACTCCTTCCGGTTTGTCACAAGTTTCGGAAAGTTTTTTTCGAGTATGGCTCTGTGTGACGTTAGATGGAGCGGAATTCCTTATATGGGTCCTAAGGGCGCGTCTGCCGGAAGAGCGCGCGCTCCCGTATAGCAGAGCAGAGAGAGGCTGTGCACAGACAATCACTGATCAGAGCGAGAGCGTCGTGAAATGTCACAAAAGGAGTGCGTTTTTGGTTGCCAGGGCAAGACAACCCTGCACAGATTACCAAAAGAGAAACAGCATTAAGGGACCAGTGGATGGAGTTTATTTTTTACAGAGCATCAACAGAGTTGTGCAAGTGTTTGTGTTTGTTCCCCTGCATTTCGAAGATGCTTGTTTTACAAACAAGGCCCAGGTTGACGCTGGATTTGCACATCGTTTATTTCTTAAGGATAATGCAATCCCAACGAAAAAGGGTCACGATCGTGTGTTGGAACCGCAGGCGGTGAGTAAAACTGCTTCAAATATCTCTGTGTTGTTTACTTAGCTATCAGCGTGTAAGCACATCAAGTAAACAACATGCGATGTTGTTATCAAACTGCACTTTCCACATGTACAGCTTAAAAAAAAAAAAAAAAAAGATGACAAAGTGGAACTTAGTCATTTTCCAAAACCGCTAAGCAAATATATACAGTTTCAGTACATACCACTTAGAGACGCCTTTGCTGATGCTGCTCTTGTTAAATTTCAGCCTCTGGATCTGTGTCACAGCTTCCAGACGCGCTCAACGCCAAAGCCTACTGGCGCTCGTGATTCTTTAGCTCCGCCCACACGTCACGCCTCTAGGCGCTCGTGTTTTTCCGGGAAAAATCGGTACAGACTATCTTTCTCTTATGAATATAATAAAACTAAAGACTTTTTGGAGTTATGAAGGATGCAGTACTACTCTATAGGTACTCAAGATTAACAGGATATTGAGTGAAAACGAGCATTTCACCCCCCCTTTAAGCAGGTTTACTCACCGCCTGCGGTTCCAACACACGTTTGTGACCCTTTATCGTTGGGATTGCATCATCCTTAAGAAATAAGCGATACGCAAATCCGTCGTCAAACTGGGCTTTGTTTGTAAAACAAGCATCTTCGAAATGCAGGGAACAAACAAAAACACTTGCACAACTCCGTTGATGCTCTGTAAAAATAAACTCCATCCACTGGTCCCTTAATGCTGTTTTTTTTTTTTTGGTAATCTGTGCAGGGTTGTCTTGCCCTGGCAACCAAAAACACACTTCTTTTGTGACTTTTCGCGACGCTCTCGCTCTGATCAGTGAATGAGTGGCTGTGCTCAGCCTCTCAGTGCTCTGCTATACGGGAGCGTGCGCTCTTCCGGCAGACGTGCCCTCAGGACCCATATAAGGAAATTCCGCTCCATCTAACGTCACACAGAGCCATACTCGAAAAAAACTTTCCGAAACTTGTGACAAACCGGAAGGAGTATTTTGGGACCAAAAATACTCCTTCAAACGTACAACTTAATTTTTGAAACTTTGTCCATGTTTAGCATGGGAATCCAACTCTTTAACATTGTAAAAAAACTCAGAATGCATGAAATAGCATTTCACCCCCCCTTTAATGTCGAGCCCTGGCTAATATATAAAGAACATTTCCAGGTCAAATATTTCATCTCAAAACACTTGAAGTTAATAAGGTAGTAACAATGAAGAAATCTCAACATTACAAAAATATATTAAAGGACATAAAATTCCCAGCAATAACTTTGGTAGGTCAAAGATTTCCATTGACAGCTAATTAATCCATGGTAGGCAGAGTTTACACTGAATAGTGACATTTTGCCATGTCTTTAAAAAAAAAATTAAATGATGTCTGAACGTCCAGTGATAAAAAGCTACGTTCCCCTCCATATTCCAATATCTTGCTGATTTCTTCTGAGCGTGATTCTGACACACCTCCTCCTCTCTGCCAGAAAAACTCGAAGAATCACGAACATATATAAACGTAAAAAAAAAAGACATTTAGGAGAATCAATGATTTGTAAACGACTTATTACCATTGTGTAAATAATATGTAATCATGTAATCCATAAAAAACGCGTAATCCACACATTGCAGCAGAAACACACACCAAGCAGCCAGTGTGTCACCGGCCTTAGAATCAGCTGCAGGGCGGGATTTGCGCTGAACGTGGAGACTTCCACCACTTAATATGTTCGTTTGGAAACACGAAAATGTATATGTTCCACACACAAAATATTGCATTTGGTCATTCGGTACACACGGGCACCGTACCAAAAGCCCTGTACCGTTAGCCCTGTACATATAGCCCTGTGTGTGTATATATATATATATATATATATATATATATATTAGCTATGATGTCATGGTTTCCTTGGTCCTGATGTCTCAACATACTGTAGATAAAAAATGCTGTAGTTATTCCTAGTCATCCTGGCTGCATGCAGAATTGAGTGGACCTATATGGCACAAATGAAAGAGAGCTCATTTATAATATATAACACAGGAATGCAGGGCCGGCCCTGACCAATTTGCTGCCCTAGGCAAGATTTTACCTGGCGCCCCATGCATCACAGCCCATTTCACCCTGTCATTGTGTTCATGATTTAGCATATATATATATATATATATATATACACTGTGTGCAGAATTATTAGGCAAATGAGTATTTTGACCACATCATCCTCTTTATGCATGTTGTCTTACAACAAACTGTATAGGCTCGAAAGCCTACTACCAATTAAGCATATTAGGTTATGTGCATCTCAGTAATGAGAAGGGGTGTGGTTTAATGACATCAACACCCTATATCAGGTGTGCATAATTATTAGGCAACTTCCTTTCCTTTGGCAAAATGGGTCAAAAGAAGGACTTGACAGGCTCCGAAAAGTCAAAAATAGTGAGATATCTTGCAGAGGGATGCAGCACTCTTAAAATTGCCAAGCTTCTGAAGCCTGATCATCGAAACAATGAAGCGTTTCATTCAAAATAGCCAACAGGGTCGCAAGAAGCATGTGGAAAAACCAAAGCGCAAAATATCTGCCCGTGAACTGAGAAAAGTCAAGCGTACAGCTGCCAAGATGCCACTTGCCATCAGTTTTGCCATATTTCAGAGCTGCAACATCACTGGAGTGCCCAAAAACATAAGGTGTGCAATACTCAGAGACATGGCCAAGGTAAGAAAGGCTGAAAAACGACCACCACTGAACAAGACACACATGCTGAAACGTCAAGACTGGTCAAAGAAATTTCTCAAGACTGATTTTTCTAAGGTTTTATGGACCGATGAAATGAGAGTGAGTCTTGATGGGCCCGTGGCTGGATCGGTAAAGGGCAGAGAGCTCCAGTCTGACTCAGACGCCAGCAAGGTGGAGGTGGAGTACTGGTTTGGGCTGCTATCATCAAAGATGAGCTTGTGGGGCCTTTTCGGGTTGAGGATGGAGTCAAGCTCAACTCCCAGTCCTACTGCCAGTTTCTGGAAGACACCTTCAAGCAGTGGTACAGGAAGAAGTCTGCATCCTTCAAGAAAAACATGATTTTCATGCAGGACAATGCTCCATCACACGCGTCCAAGTACTCCACAGCGTGGCTGGCAAGAAAAGGTCTAAAAGAAGAAAAACTAATGACTTGGCCTCCTTGTTCACCTGATCTGAACCCCATAGAGAACCTGTGGTCCATCATGAAATGTGAGATTTACAAGGAGGGAAAACAGTACACCTCTCTGAGCAGTGTCTGGGAGGCTGTGGTTGCTGCTGCACGCAATGTTGATGGTGAACAGATCAAAACACTGACAGAATCCATGGATGGCAGGCTTTTGAGTGTCCTTGCAAAGAAAGGTCGCTATATTGGTCACTGATTTGTTTTTGAATGTCAGAAATGTATATTTGTGAATGTTGAGATGTTATATTGGTTTCACTGCTGAAAAGAAATAATTGAAATGGGTATATATTTGTTTTTTGTTAAGTTGCCTAATAATTATGCACCGTAATAGTCACCTGCACACACAGATATCCTCCTAAAATAGCTACAACTAAAAACTACTTCCAAAAATATTCAGCTTTGATATGAGTTTTTGGAATCATTGAGAACATGGTTGTTCAATAATAAAATTATTCCTCAAAAATACAACTTGCCTAATAATTCTGCACTCCCTGTGTATATATATGTATATATATACACACACATTACAGCAGAACTGTTTCCAACACTCATAATAAATCATCATATTAGAATGATTTCTAAAGGATCATGTGATAGACTGGATGTTACATGTGACACTGAAGAATGGAGTAATGATGCTGAAAATTCAGCTTTGCATCACAGAAATTATAATTTAAAGTTTAATAAATTGAAAACAAATTATTTTAAATTGTAATAATATATCACAATATTACATTTTTTCTGTATTTTTGATCAAATAAATGCAGGCTTGATGAGCAGAAGAAACTTCTTTCAAAAACATTAAAAATAGTAATGTTTCCAAACTTTTGGCCTGTACTGTATCCCCCAAAACTGCACAACTGTAGAGTAAAACATTAATAAAAAAGTGATAATAAAAAATGCGTCTTGAAACTGACATGATTGTACAAAATCACAGTCTGGGGACATTAAGTTTAAGGTAAAAATAACTGCCATGAAATTATAGTATCTTACTCCTATGCAATAAATTGTTCTTTCACTACATCTCTTTACCTCTGTCTTTATCCTCTTCTCTTCTTTTTGGCACTGTATCTATCGCAGACTATGCTCATTTATAAGTGTAATGTAATTTCGGCCTTCCGTCACAATCAGGAAACTTTTACCGTGTCTAGAACTGGTGCGAGCTGCCAGGCCCGTTTCTACGAGCTGTGTGTTAACAAAAGCAGTGCTGTCTACATTGGATGCGGCGTCGGGCACGCTACACAACAAATTACCAACAACTGATCGTGTACGCGCTCTGTTTCTGACGGACTTCAAGCACTCGATGGGCGGGGGAAGATTGAAGAGCCGGACTTTCTTTTTTTTTTTTTGCTTTACTTGGTAGTATTTCGAATTAATGGTTTTGAAATAGTAGCCTATAGGGCTTGGGCGCCAAGTTGCATTCTGGGACGTGGCGGCCATGTTGCCAGCTTCGCGAATGTAAACACACAGCCAGTTGAACGAGAAGAGCAGAGTTGGTAGAAAGAAAAAAAAGATGTCAAAATCGCGAAAAGGTTGTGGGATTTATAGGGATACGCTAAATAGGGATGCCAGGGACCGGTATGTGGACAAAATCGGCTCTATTAACGGTTTGGATCCATATGAAATTCCCAACAAATAGTGGAGTACCGACGGAGACTTTTTGCCGCACGCTTGCATTGCAGATATCTTCGGCTTCCTTGTTTGTTTTGTGAGCGCCTACACTTCAGAATAGTTCCGAAGCTACAAGTCAAGTCTCATGTACAGTTCACAAATGGATGGGTTCAGGAGCTGCAAATCATAGAAACGGAGCAGCGGCAAAACAGTATACAGTAATCCGGTAAGCTGCGCTCTAACGTTACCTAGCTGCTAGTTTAGTAACCGTTAGTGCTAACAACCATTCACACATGGGCTTTTAACAATGTGTTTCAAAAGTGTAGTTAGTTGCTGTCCACCCTCCCGTTTTTCCGGGGTTCTCACGTATTTGAGCTGTATTCCCGCTGTCTTCCCGTTTTAGTATTTTCCTGTAAAATATCCCGTTAGCCCCTCCATCAGACCTGTCAAGTCTCTGTGTTGTTGTCCTGTTGCTACTCCTTGCCCTTCCAGCGAAACAGATGAAGTGAAGTGAAGTGAAGTGACATTCAGCCAAGTATGGTAACCCATACTCAGAATTTGTGCTCTGCATTTAACCCATCCGAAATGCACACACACAGAGCAGTGAACACACACACACACTGTGAACACACACCCGGAGCATTGGGCAGCCATTTATGCTGCGGCGCCCGGGGAGCAGTTGGGGGCTCGATGCCTTGCTCAAGGGCACCTAAGTCGTGGTATTGAAGGTGGAGAGAGAGCTGTTCATGCACTACCCCCACCCACAATTCCGTCCGGCCCGAGACTAGAACTCACAACCCTTCGATTGGGAGTCCAACCCTCTAACCATTAGGCCACGACTTCCCCAAGATGTTTTCAAAGCATCGTTTTGATTACTTGAAAGCAACCTTAGCGTGATGTTTGGCTTTTTAAGATAGTGTGGTTGTTGTGAGAGCACGATTTCACACCAATCTGTAACTAAAGTCACGTGAGACCTAGCTTCACAAATCGCTTAAGGTTAGTTAATGCAGCAGTTTTATAGTACAAATTTTTGCTGTCAGCAGAGGGATAGCAACAAAAAGATGAATGTTGAAATTTTCCTTATTTTGGATGAGTAACTCGAGAAATTTCCCTTATTTTCAATGTTGACTTAAGCTATATAAATTAATATTCAGATGTTATTGGTCTCCTTAGTCGCGCCTCCAAACAGGAAAGCGGTGTAAAGTTAATCCATTCTCATTTTATTTTCCCCATGGCTATTATGTGTTGCGCTATTACACCCCACAATACAGCAACGGTTGAAAATGGTTAAAATAGATTTTTAATTCATCAAATTAAGACACACGGATGAGAGGGAGTGTGTCTAAACACTGCGCAGTAGTCCGAGTAGCAGTAAAGGAAGCATTCTTTTTTTTTTTTTTTTTTTTTTTTTTAATTAAATGCTTGTTGAAGATAACAGCAAAACATACACAAAAATATATATATAAAAAAAACACAAAAACATTAACAACAATCATTGTCTTTACATTACAACCATACACCAGAGACCCTCAGTCCAGAATAAGTTTCTTCAGTCTTTCAGTCCAGATTAAGTGCTAAATCCTTAAACACAGCCACTGTTCTCATAGCTTTTAAGTTTTTAGATAACTCAATAGACTCAAAATACATCTTCATTTCATGTTTAAATCTCAAAAAAAGAGGATTGCATTTAGAATATTTACATTTGTGAATGTAAAATTTAGCTAACAGAAAAATAAGGTTTATAAAATAAATATCACTTTTCTTTTCACCTTCATGAAAACCAAAAACGACATTTCTATATGTTAATTCAAAGTTAGGATTCACATAACATTTGATAAAATCACAAATGTCACACCAAAATGTCATTGTGAAAGAGCAGTTCCAAAATAAATGTAAAGTAGTTTCAGGCTTCTCTGAACAAAAAGAACATAGGGTATCAATGTCACTCTTAAGTCTTTTGAGAAAGCACTTAACTGGGTAAAACCTATGAATTAATTTAAAGCTAATTTCTCTCGTTTTGTTAGTTATCAGGTATTTGTGAGGTAATGTCCAAACTTTTTTCCATGGAATATCACTTACAAAACTATTCCAATAAGAAATTACATAAGGCACAGAGACAGACTCCTCCTGAAACAAGACTCGAATTTTCTTATTGTTTTTGGATTTAGATGAAGAAAAGCACTGCTTACCTACAAATGTCTTACATAGATCCACTGAGCGACAAAGAAATGGAAAAGAAAATCCTTTATAAAGCATGATAACTCCTTGTGGCACTGCATCAGCCACGATGGCAAACTCTTTTGGAGTAACAGGAATTCCATGCTTTACCAAGAACTCAGAATAATTACAAATTGAACCATTCTGATTGAAAAGTTGAGATACAAAAATAATTCCATTACTAACCCAATTATCAAAGAAAAGAGATTTATGTTTATACAGTAGGTCCTTATTATTCCAAATTATATAAGAGTGAGGAGTAAAATTGTGTTTAAAGATGAGGGACCAAGCTAACAACATTTGCCTATGAAAAAGGGATAATTTAACAGGGATTTTCATTATGCTATAATTACAGGTTAATAAGAATTTTAAAACCCCTAGTTTGGAAAAAATAGCATTAGGGATCAAATTCCAGATAGATGCAGGCTTATTGATGAAGTTTTTTATCGAGTTTATTTTAAAGGTGTGGTTTAAAGTAGTAAAGTCAAGAAAGTTTAACCCCCCCTTCTCAATAGTGTTCATGAGTACAGATTTTCTGACAAAATGAGTTTTAAACTACCAAACAAAGTTGAGGAGCATGGTATCAATTTTTTTAAGAACGGCGGTGTCAACACTCAAAGAAAGAGTGGCGTATGTTAACCGTGACAAGCCCTCAGCTTTGGCTAGTACTACCCTTTAACGACAGATCTCGCTGGAGCCATATATAAAGTTTTTTCTGTGTACTCTCAATTAGGGGATTAAAATTTACAGAGCATCTATCTAATTCATTTTTTGTTATAATAACACCTAAATATGATACCTGATCTTTAATTTGAATATTACAAATGTGTGACAGATTACACTCTTTGATGGACATGAGTTCACATTTTGAACGGTTCAAGACTAAGCCTGAAGCTTTGGAGAATTGCTGGATATATTCTAGTGCTAACGGAACTTGAGTAGCATCATGCAAAAAAAGAGTGGTATCATCAGCCAACTGACTGATGAGTATCTGTTTGTCAGCAATAGATATACCACGAAGACCACTATTAGAAACATAAGATGCAAATATCTGGGAAACTAGTAAAAACAGATAAGGGGATATTGGACACCCTTGTCTAATACCACGTGACAAATAAAATCTAGGAGAAGTTCCGTATTTTAATTTGATTGTACTATTACAATTATAATAAAGGGTTCTTACAGCCCTGCAAAAATACTCACCAAAACCAAACTTTTGTACTGATTTAAAAATAAAATGATGCTCTACGGAGTCAAACGCTTTATAAAAGTCCAGGAAAAGAATAAAACTATTGTGTTCCACCAAATCGCTATAATCAAATAAATCTAAAACTAATCTAATGTTATTCATTATGTGCCGGTCTCTCATAAATCCAGTTTGAGTCTCATCTATAATGCTATCCAAACAATCTTTAAGTCTTTTAGCAAATATTATGGCAAAAATTTTATAATCGTTGTTAAGGAGTGTGATGGGCCGCCAATTGTCCAAATTAGTAAGATCTTTCTTTGGCTTAGGAATTAGTGTGATAATACCCTGCGTTAACGTAGGAGGTAGAGCTTCTTTATCAACACTCTCTTTAAAAACATTTGTTAAAAAAGGAGAAAGATCATTAGCAAATAATTTGTACAGCTCAGCTGTAAGTCCATCAGATCCTGGGGATTTGTTGTTTTTCAAGCTCTTGATTGCGCTTTGTACTTCTTTATGAGTTAAAATTCCATCACAACACATTCTATCACTGTCCGAAATAACTTTAACATTGTTAACTGTGTCCAGAAACAAATTCGACATCTGCTCTGTACATTTTGAGCTATACAGATTTTTATAAAAATTGGCACTGCAATTGGCTATATCCTTCGGATCTTTTATAATTTTGCCATCAACAGATAATTTTTCAACTGTAGAAAGGGTAAAATTTCGTTTTTCAAGCTTAAAGAAATAAGCAGTATTGAGTTCACCCTCTTCGAGCCATTTTTTCCTGGACCTTATATAAGCACCCCTAGCCTTTGATAAATATAAATCATCTAATTTAGTTTGCAAAGCTGCAAGTTCAGATTTCTCCTCCAAAGATAGACAAGTAAAATTATGGGTTTGAGATAATTTCATGATCAGGCTGTCCTCAAGAACTCTTCTCTTTTTAGCTAAGACTGCTCCAACGTTTCTTAAGTAAACACCAATTTCAAATTTTAGAAGCTCCCAATTAGTACAAAAATAATTTTGAATTTTGGCTGCTTTCCAATATTGAGCAATTAATTCTTTAATTTTATCAATTACATCTGGTAATTCTAAGAGTGAACTGTTTAGTTTCCACAAAGAGGATTTTCTATGACCTGGTGCTTGATCTGCCGTCAAAGGGGTATTAATAAAGATAGTTTTATGGTCAGTCAAAGGGGTGTGTTGAATGCCAACATTTAAGTCAAAATTGGACATACATTTTGATATGAGCCAATAGTCAATTCGAGATTGACTAGACCCAGCTTTGTTGGCCCAGGTAAACTCCACATTGTAAGGGTATTTTTCTCTCCAAATGTCCACCAATTCAAACTTCTTTATTAAACCTAACAATGCCGGGCTAAGACAATCAGTCCTCTTTGGTTGATATCTATCCAAATAGTTATTTAATGATACATTAAAGTCTCCTCCTAGTATGAAAAAAGCATTAGGGAATTTATTCGACCAATGTGTGAGTTTCTCATCTAACTTATCATAGAAACATTTATTATCCTGAGACGTATTGTACCCATATATATTTCCCAGAATTATTGTTTGTTGGTTAAGCGAAATCACTAGTAAATGAAAGTGGCCCAAACTATCTGAATCTGAACCTAATATATCCCCATTAAACGTGTTTCTCAAAATGCTTACTCCAGCAGAACGTTCAGTGCCATGAGAACTCCAAATATCATTACCCCACTGAGATTTCCACCATTTGTAATCCTCTTTAGTAGAATGACATTCCTGAAGAAAACAAAAATCTGACTTGTGTTTTTTAGCAAACAAAAAAAGAGCTTTCCTTTTGACTATCCCTGAGGCCTCTGGCGTTAAAAGATACCAATGACAATGACATAAACAACGAACAATATGAAGAGAAAATAAAACAGGCTAAGTAGCTGAATGAACCACTCGTTCAACTCACTTTCCTCAAAAGTGCAAGCAACCACAAGAAAAAAAAAATTGCCCACCCGGTACATAAGTATTCATATTTAAGTTCAGAAAAAAAAAGTAAAAGTTACATTTAAGTTTCTGTATTCAAGTATTAACCATTTCAAAGCATAAAGTAAAGAGGTGGGGAAAAAAATAAATCAATTTAAAAGCCTTCAATAAAATAATGTATATCCGTGTTTAAGGAAGATTGTAGTTGTCTATATAAAGTAAGTCTACTGCTTAATACCATGAAGATATTATGTATTTAAAAAAAAAAAAAAAAAAAAAAAAAAAAAACCCTAATCAGATCGCACGTGAATCATTGAATAAACGGTTGCATATGAATAAACGTTAACGATGCTACTAAGTAGATTTGTTGGCTAAATCTTTAGCAGACCGTGAAAGCCAGCCCTCTTCCCTTCCCTTCTCGCCCTCTCTACTGTCGGCCACAGAAGAGTCCTTGCATCCTTATCTTTCTGCGAGAGATCCTCGAAGACCTTAATCTTCTTCTCCCTGAGCAAGTTGGATGTTTTGGCGTCTTTCCAAGCTGTGTCCCGCTGGGAACGCGATGAGAAAAGGACAATTATGCGACGGGAAGACTTTTCTGCAGCAGAGCGAGGCCCCAGTCGATGAGCGATGTCAATTCCGAAGTGCAGATCAGCAGCGATACTTGGGGAAACCTGGCTAAAGAGGTCGATGACTATCCGCTTCACGTTCTCTCCTGAATTCTCCGGAATACCAGCGACACGCAGATTCCATCTTCTCTTGTAAGCATCCAAATCGTTACACCTATCACGAAGTTCAACATTTTCTTTCTCCAGTTTTCCGATTTTCTTTTGCATCTCGTCAGATTTTTCATTCAAACACTTAACTTGTTCACCGTGGAATTCGAGAGAGTTGATTATCTGTTTAATAGAATTTGAATTCTCAATCACCGTCTTTTCAACTCCTTGAATTCGGCGCAAAGTTTCTTCGTGTATGGCCTCCACTCTCTGCATAAATCTCATTAGCATAGTATCACTCACCGCTGGACTATCAGAACTCGGTTTGCTTTTTTTGGCAGGATTGGGTTCAGGTGTATCTGGTAAAGGCATGAAACCATCAGACTGTCCAGCAACTGTCTCCATATCAGTGCTTAGAGTTCTCCTAGCATAACTATGCATAGCAAGATGAGTTTCTTCTTGGTCTTCCATATTCTCAAGTCAGTGCATCAATTGTTGCAAAAGCACGTGCTAGCACTTCGATAGCTATAGCTTGGAGAGAAAAGGTGCGTCTGAAAAGCTTAACAAAAATATGTACAAAGAAAAAAAAAGCCTATTAAAGTGCGGCTATTCGAAATAATTTCTGAACATGACAGGTTTAAAAGTAAAACCGGGATTTGAGCAAAAGTTTTTAAGAGCTACTGTAAAACCGTCTTGTCATGACGCCATCTTGGCCCCGCCCCCTGTAAAGGAAGCATTCAACGTGGCGGCCACGCCAAGTAATGACGTCACGACGCCCAAGCCCTATTCACCTTATTTTCCATGGCAACAACGGCGCCGCCATTGCGCTCGTTTTGTCATCTTACTTCCGGCTGAGGGACCGGACGTAACGTACCTAAGCTAGTGGCTAGATAACAAAACGCAAATATATCAAGAGAAATGGCTCGACTACGATGTTCCGTTAAAGAGGTCACGTCGGGGGATGAAAAGGTTGTCAGATTCGGGTAAGCTAACCTTAACTAGCTATGTGTTTGCTCGCCTAACGTTAGATTTATGAAGTCCGTTCTCTGAATACATATAAGATCAGTAACAAGCAGTTAACGAAGTACAACGAATTTTCCATGATTACCATTGTCCACCTATTTATTTAATATTTACGGTAGTACAAGATATTATAGTACATTACAATAGCTCACATTATTCCTGCTACAGAGATTGCAGGTGATAGCAGGCCAGTTAGCTACATTTCTCATTCAGATACTGACCTATGTTTGAACTACAGTTAAGAGTGTGTATACTGTTTTGTTTCTAATGCATCTCTCTCTCTCTCACATACACACACACACACACACACACACACACACACACACACACACACACAGTTCTAAGTTCGGGTCCCATCATATATTAATACTCATGATATATTGTTAAGTACTAATGTAAAAATGTTTAATTATTTCCACAGATGTATTGATGACCGCCAGTGATGCAGTGGACAGCTGTGAGGGTGATCAGATCCACATGCCCCTGATCTCTGATTTGAAGGAATAAGTCATGTCAAGTTTGCAAGTTAATTCCATCTTGGTTTATTACATATGGAAATTAAATGTTGAAATTTTATAAGATGGTCAGTAGGAGGTGTCTCTTGCTTCCTGAAAACAACAAACACTGATCAACAAATCACAAATGATTTTATACAACTTATATTAAATTATCCATGTATTAAAAATCACATCAAATCAAATCACAGTCTGTCTCTTGTTTAACACAACTGATTTAAAACAACTTATTTCATATAGTTAGTCTTCACCCACATCCTCTACATCCCATCCCAATTACCTAATATCCTATCCTTAACCTAATTATTCTCATTCCTGCTTATTTACAAAGCTGCAAGTATCTTGTGGAAAGCAGCAGGTAGCCTGTCTGAAACTCATCTGACAAGAGGAAGCATACACTTAAAATAAAAGGTTTGTAGTCTAGCTACAGTCTTGGCACAGAATTGCTCATTGTGTGGCACATGTAACTTGCTGTGATGGAACCCAGATGAGCAGCTTACAGGTCCTCAGCCCTGTACAGAACATGGCAAACTTAAAATACATTTAAAAGATTTTAGAGTTGTCATATTTAGAGTTGTCATAGTTATGTACACTTTACCTTACCTTTTGCATATACACTGCAGAATTAAGAGGCAAGTTGATTTTCTGATCATATTTTTTGGTAAAATTTACCAATTCCAAACCACACCAATCTTAACTTTTAATTTTGCATTTTATCTTTTATAAGTTTTATATAATCTTGTTTTGGCTTGTTTTATTTGTAAAAGAAAATCTGCCTAATAATTATGCATACCTGGATATAAGGCGTTTTTCACTTCCAAGTTCCAGCCTCCTCCTTTTCTAACGTGTAATTCATAAACGTTCACTTACCTTACTCCACTGTACATTTAAGTTATTAGACAAAATACTTAGTCTGATGATGGTCATCAAACACGTTAATATACTTTTTAAACATTTATAACTTCGTGTATGTTAACATCACACACACACACACACACACAAAACTAACCAGCACCATGCTGAGAGGTTTAGACTGCTCGACTAGCTGGTGGTTGCACGTTCAATTTTAAAAAGACGAAAAAACCCTCGCTGAGTAACAGTTCACGACCCACTGTCTCACTATGTAAATACTGGTAAGCTTCGTTAATTTTTTTTTTTTACATATAATTTTCCCTTGCTGCTCCATCAACTCCTGACAGGGCAGTTAAATATATAGGTTAACTCTGGACACTTCTTCATATCGTCTAACATTACCCACGTTAACAGCGACGATGGATGGGACAATTTGAGACCATTTGATCGTCGTAAGACGTTTTCATCGTTCTACCAATTTATAACATAACGTTACTTGTCATTTCGCCACAGTTATAGCTAGCCATAAACAATCTTACAACTACTAAACTAGTAACTGGACGTGCCGTTATCGGTTTAGCGGAAGTCGGATGACAAAATGCGGAAATGCGAAATATTAAAAGTGGGCGGGGCGGAATAAGGTGAATAGAGCTCGGGCGTAGACGTTATAGAATGGTGCATTATGGGTAACGGCGGCCATTTTAGAGGCATCGCAAAGCAGGATTGTAATAAGATAATAGCCGGTCTCCAGAAAAAGTTATAGAACGTGACAAAAAAGTTGCCTATACCTATACGGACAAACTTAATAATGAAGCCAAACAACGCTACATAAAAAAAAGAGGTTGTAGGCGGAATCGATCCCTATGAACACATAAAAGTTTACCAAGCCTCAGTTTCCCTGATAATTTCTCCCACCGGGTCTGTGGAGTGAGCGCTTACACCTCCGATCAATTAAAAAATTTAAAGTCACTGGAGGCTCACCTGCAGATCACAAATGGATCTGCAAATTAAACATGGAGAAAACAATCGTTCTCACTAAGGAAATGTTAACATTAACCAAGCATCAGTGGTGACACACACACACACTTCTCAGATTCTGCGAGCTATGAAGCTTGTCTATGCGGGTTTGTTACACTTCAGGAGTAATTACTCACCTATCATACTTGCAAAAATCCACCGTTTTCATCCAGTAGTTCTGTAATCCGGTAAAATATTGACGAACATTCACCTTAGACACAACCCACCATTCACCAAAACAAGACGCTTAACTTCCTATTTTGAAGTTCGTTCCAGTTTATTTATTTATTTATTTTTTAAACAAGTTGTTCAAATTTGTTAAATACAGTCAGCACAAAAATATGAAAAAGCAAATTAAGTTCAGGATTGGGTCAAAGGAAAATGTTTAAACAAAAAATACAGACACTAAACTGACTCCCTTACTGGCCAAAAACTAGATATAGCGTAATGTGTCTGTGTCTGAGTTTGTGTGTGTGTATGTGAGAGAGAGAGAGACCATATGTCTCACCGTAACTATGTTTTATAATATTATCGAAGGTGATGGTTTCCCTCCGTACAGCGGCGACCCAAGCCATCTGACGCCTCTTGGTGATTTCAGACACCTTGTGTTTTTTTTCCAAGTAGGAAAATGTTGAAAACTAATATGATTCACGAGGCGTTTGCCCTGTCAGTCATGAAACCGATTCACAATACAGCAATACTGAACCATTTTCCAAAAAATAATCAAAATTTATGACCAAATGACCAACGTTACCTAAAGCCTACTATACAGTACATCTACTTTTGTACCGCGATTCCCACAATGCATTGACGCAATGATCCCGACCTCTATTATAAAAAAAAAAATATATGTAAAAAAAAAAAAAAATCACTCGTTCACTCCGAGCGGCAACCATAGACAGTAAAAGAAATGGACACAGCGACCCCATTGGAACTCAATTGAGACAAGTGCAGCCCATTTTTAGCTTTTTTTAGCACTTCCGTTTCTGACGCGCAGACTCAAACGAAGCTTGACGACGTCAGCAACCTGTCTGACAGATGTAAATCTTCTAGTACCTGTGCGTGCAAACTGCCATCGTTAATCTTGCAGAGACGGCGAGCTTGAGCGGGGAGTTCTTTGTCATGAGTGAGCAGGAGTAAGTATTCTGATTAATTATTTTGTATAGTATTTTAAAATGTAACGCCAGTACGCCATATTAAGTTAATTGCCTGCAAGCTTCTCCTCCTGTCTGTACGGTAATGTGACAGAGAGACGAGTGGTTATGACGCAATCGTTAGCCTATTTTTTACAAAAACTGTTTATACGGGGCCATAATGTAACATAGAAGGTAATGGAGCCCTTTATACATCGTCGTGTATCTTTAGAAATAAATAATGGACAAACGGAGTCTTTAAACACCTCAGATGTCAAGTTATTCGCTGTCAAAGTGACGCCAAAATGAATGGGAGTCAATGGGAATGCTAACGCAAGTGAAGTTCTGCTAAAAGATGGCAGCCCCCACCCGACTTCAACTTCCGGACGAGTAGGGAATAAGGAAGTGACTAAAACTGCAATTCATCGACTTGCCGCTTGAGGCTGGCTGCAAAAGGGAGTCAGTCCCATAGACTCCCCATGTTAAAATGCCCAACTTTACAGCAGAAAAAAACGTTTACAGCCTGGTTCAAAAAAATATTTTGGTCTATATTGCTAATTTTGCCCTTCATGACAACTGTGAAGGGGGTGATTTTTTTTTAAACTCATCCGTTTAAATTATATTAAGACTTAAAATTCTGCATAATTAAGGGCGTGGTCACTTGAGTGACAGGTTGATTGCCGCTGCTGACAATGCTGTCGCACTAGGTGGGCGTGGCTTCAGCAATCAACTCCCGCCTTTTTGCCCATTTTCGATTATCCGGGGGAGTCGCGCGGTGACGCGCTGCCAAGATGGACGGCCAGCTCTACACACTTTAGGCTTCAAAACCGCTAATGAGGAGTCTATGGTGATGTCACGGACACTACGTCCATATTTTTTTTACAGTCTATGGTTCACTCATTCTGGTGCCCCTATGGATGAGTGGCGCCCTTAGCATTTGCCTATGCCGCGGGCCGGCCCTGCAGGAATGGACTTGTTTTTGTATTTAAACTATTGTTTTAAGAATAAAACCATTGCAAGCATCTTTTAAGAATAACATTTTTTACATGCAAGTACATTATATTCCAGAATTGGCTCAAATGTCACATATCAAAGCGATTATTGTAAGTATGTCTTGTAAGACTTCAGTGAAAGCTCTTTTTGAGAAAGTCAACTTAATTAATTAAATTACTAACTGTAGTGGACTTTTGGATTTGGTCCATTTTAATTGGTTTATTTATGTGCTCACTATTTAGGTTGTACTTTTCTGTGTTCTGTGTGTCTCACCAAAATACAAAGAAACGGTTGCTGTTCACACAATAGTTGTATAGTTTGCAACATAGTTACCCATTACATCTGGGATATGACGTTTTATTATATAACTCAACAATAAGGATTATTTTTGGTCTATTGTTTCTGGTTTTTACATTAGAAATGTGTTGACTATGATGAAAAAAAAGTCCTCTAGACTCTAGAGGTAACAGCCAACATAAAAAAGGAGAAAATCTAACCAATCATTTGACTCTTTGAAGCGTACTAGACACATTTCCTCTAGTTGGTGGAGTGGTGTAGTTTCTGTTGTTCTCAGTAACTCGGATGCTTTTCTTTTTAGGAGGGAAGAACAATGTTATTTTTATAATGTTCGCGAAGGATCTAGATAAAATTATAACTTCCTAATATAAGAGGAGAAAAAAATCGAACCCATCATGTGACTCTTTGAAGAGGACTAGAGTTGTTTCCTCTGGTCGGTGGAGTGGTATAGTTTCTGTAGTTATGACTGACTTTGATGCTTTCCTTTCAGGAGGGAAGAACAATATAATTTTTACAATGCTTGTCTAGAGTTTAGATAATATTGAGACCTCCTTCCAATTTTTTCATCTAAATTCTTTCTTAGATATGCTGTGCATAAATAGTAAATGGATAATATTTACTGCTCTTTATTTTATTATATATTTTTTATGTTAAAGCTTTATATATATATATAATTTTAGTAATGTTTGTAAGTCCATCAGTCTCGTAACCCATCCCTCTTTCGGGTCAGCACAGACCTCTCTTTGAGATTTTGTGATAACACTGAAATTGAAAGATACAATGATTCATGATTTTATGTAAGATTCACAATAACAGTTAATTCTAATAAGACATTTAAAAAGTTACTTACATGATTCCACACTTGTGGCACTCAGGATGTGTAATATGATAATTCTCAATATGCTTTACAGGTATCTTTACTTTGGAGAAAGAAAAGCAGCACTTTTCAGTATTTTGGCTAACTGTAGGAAAAGTACAAATGAAAAATAAAATGTAATTAACATTTGTGTTCAAAATGTGCAATATAACCATAAATTAATGGGGACACATTAAATAATCTAGAAAATGCCTCATAAATATATGTTCAGTTGTTAGCAGTTGATTATCTAGTGTAGACTTTCAAGAAATAATTAAAAGACGCACATTTACTTTGAGTCAGTAAGCAGAAGGTGAAGAGCACAAGACATGTTTTGGGTCTGTGTTCAGTTGTCGATCAGATTTTGATGTGCAGGGTGCTGTATCAGTAGCTGGTCATCTTGTGTGTGATCTCCTCACTGATACTTTACAAAGACAAATTATACAAGTACTCATTCTAGGACCCACCTAGACAAATAACATCTATCTCAAGAAACCACCAAATATATATGGGGGGGGGGGGGGTAACAATTACAATTATAGAGCTCTATAATTCAATTTTTACTAGTAACAATTATGATTGTAGAGCTCTCTAATTCGTTTTTTACTAGTAACAATAACAATTATAGAGCTCTACAATTAAATTTGTACTAGTAACAATTACAATTACAGAGCTCTATAATTCAATTTTTACTAGTAACAATTATGATTATAGAGCTCTCTAATTCAATTGTTACTAGTAACAATTCCAATTAGAGAGCTCTACAATTAATTTATTACTAGTCATATGTCTCCATTGACTTCCATTCATTTTTAATTATAGAGCTCTGCAATTCAATTGTTACTAGTAACAATTCGGATTATAGAGCTCTCTAATTGAATTGTTACTAGTAACAATTATGATTGTAGAGCTCTCTAATTCGTTTTTTACTAGTAACAATAACAATTATAGAGCTCTACAATTAAATTTGTACTAGTAACAATTACAATTACAGAGCTCTCTAATTGAATTCTTACTAGTAACAATTACAATTATAGAGCTCTCTAATTGAATTATTACTAGTAACAATTACCATTATAGAGCTCTCTAATTAAATTCTTACTAGTAACAATTGAATTACAGAGCTCTTCAATTGATTTATTACTAGTAAAAATACACATTAAATATGGGAGGCCCTTTCAGTATGGGAGGCCGTTTCAGCATAAAAACGTCCCAGCGTTACTCGTCGTAATTATATTTTTACTAGTAACAATTCAATTAAAGAGCTCTATAATTTAATTTCTACTAGTAACAATTACAATTATAGAGCTCTATAATTCAATTGTTACTAGTAACAATTATGATTGTAGAGCTCTCTAATTGAATTATAGAGCTCTGCAATTGTATTCTTACTAGTAACAACTGAATTAAAGAGCTCTATAATTCAATTTTTACTAGTAACAATTCCAATTAGAGAGCTCTACAATTCATTTATTACTAGTAAGAATACAATTGCAGAGCTCTGTAATTCAGTTGTTACTAGTAATAATCCAATTGCAGAGCTCTACAATTCCACTAGAGAGCTCTCTAATTCAATTGTTACTAGTAAAAACTGAATTATAGCGCTCTCTAATTGTAATTGTTACTAGTAAAAACTGAATTAGAGAGCTCTTTAAAAAAAAAAAAGGGCCTCCCATATATTTTTACTAGTAATAAATCAATTGAAGAGCTCTGTAATTCAATTGGTACTAGTAAAAATTCAATTAGAGAGCTCTATAATTGTAATTGTTACTAGTAAGAATTCAATTAGAGAGCTCTATAATCATAATTGTTACTAGTAACAATTGAATTATAGAGCTCTATAATTGAAATTGTTACTAGTAGAAATTAAATTATAGAGCTCTTTAATTGAATTGTTACTAGTAAAAATATAATTACGACGGGTAACGCTGGAACGTTTTTATGCTGAAACGGCCTCCCATAGAAACGGCCTCCCATATATATTCTCTTTATCACAAAAGTTACTTCAAACACTCGACTGATGTTATGAAAAATATGTTATTAATTGTGTATTGTAGGACAGTGTGTTTAAGGGTCTTCATTAGGCCGGGCATAAACTGTGCGATTTCATCAAGGTACCAACTCACACTGTAGCCTACAAGCAGATCGTATGCGATGTGAAGACACAGCTCACGGTTTACGTGCTCACACTGTATGGTCCGATTGTCGAGCATGAATTTTGTAGAAATTTACACCATTACTATTATTATTATTGTAGTTTTATTATTAAATGATTTCATAGATCATAATAAATTAATCAATTAGCTTAGGCCCATACCTGTCAAGTTTTGAATTTGAAAATAAGGGAAATTTTCCGGCGCCCACCGCAAGCAGTCCCACCACCCCAACAAAGCTCCAGTATCCCTTACATTTTAAGACAGGTGTTATAGCCCAAATGAAAACACAAAAGGGTATATATGAAGAGCATTTATTTAAAGGCTTATTTGCATATTTTCTGTTAATTTAACATTGCTTGTCTTTACATTTACATTTTATTTTCATTCCACACATTCTTTTCATTTCATATTGCTTTTCTTTTACAGTTTTTCTTTTTATTTCACATAACTTTTCTTTTACTCTTTTAGTGAGTTGTTGTACAAATTTGTTGCAAACTTTGCATTCTTTAAAAAAGTAAATTCGCTGTCCCATTTATCCTGGTATTTACACATGGGTTTTGGTTCTTTGGCAGGTGTGCCTTCACTCTCTATCGTAGCATCCATTATCCGTCTCGGTTTTTTCTTTTGTTGTTGTTGTTTTTCCCGCGTTATAACTCATGTCACCTGACCTCACACACCCCTCGCGACAGGCTACTTACAGGTGGCAGTTATCGCGAGACTAGTGACAGAGCTCAGATTGGGAATGTTTTTATTATTATTATTTTATTAATAACGCAGGTTAAAATAAAAAAAATTAAATACGGGAGATTTACGGGAAAATACTAATACGGGAGGACGGCGGGAAAGAAGGGTAAAATACGTGACTTTCCCGGCCAAAACGGGATACTTGACAGGTATGCTTAGGCCTACTCCTCATTGAAAATGATCTAAAACATTTAGATATATTTCACAATAAATAGGCCTATAATTACAATTCTGTCTAAAGCCTTTGTCCGAATGCTGTTACAATCAGTCATCAAAAAAAATATATGAAATATTTCAAATCTGTGTTTTTTTTTTTCACTAGCCTACGTAGGCCCTATATCAGCCATAAGAGATTTATTTTATTTTTTTTAGAAAATAAATTAAGATAAGGCTACCCAGTATGTCTCTCGACTGAGAATATGTGCCGTTAAGCGTCAGATGCCGACAGCTCAGTCAGTTTTTACTTTCACTTTCTGAATCGTAATGAATTGACAGAGTTTAAAAATTCTTCACGGGCATAACGCTCATGCAGTTTGCACATTGTTTGTGTTGCATGCACTGACTCACCTTCATGGTTTAACTGAAATAGGCCTAGACTATTTATAATTTTGGCAACATTTGTCGTTATCACTAGTTGCAAAATGATGGACAATGGTTCACATTTCCTGTAATAATAACATTATTTTATATTAAAAAAATCTCTCTTTTCTTTTTCTTTCATGTTGTATTAAAGATTAAAATAGGCCTAGTAAAAGTTATATTTTCGAGCAGGTGCAGTGAGTGAAAAAGCACTGAGTTTAGGGCAGTCGGTTCGTAGCTCTGCTTCATCTGTGCAATACCCTCACGATGGCCGACCAAAATTTTTGACATGTCAGAAATCCATCCGCCCATCCAATTGTCTGTCAGGAGAGACTTATCGCTTCTCGTTTCCCCCTATACACTGCAATGCAAACGACGCATGACAAAGCTGAAATTCGGCCCGACTCAAAAAAAGAGTTGCACGATCCAAAATTTGGCTCAAAGTCGAATGAAAATCGCTATGCCTGGCTTAAGGCTTCCTTATCAGTGCCTGAAACCCACTTTGTCTCCAAGTTACCATTTACCATCATACCAAAGGGAATAATTCAAGATGATTCAAGATTTCATAGTGATACTTACTTGAAAATGCTTGCAAGAGACCATTCCTGGGGCAATCTTGGTGTACTTTATAGTAATCGACTACAATTTTACTTGAGAGTTGTTTGTTGCAGAAGCAAAAGCAGCACTTACCGAAAAAGGAATAAAAAAGTGACTGTATCTTGTACTGTCGCTGGCTGGATGTCATCATCTCACTGAGGTGTTGAATGGTTGTGTCTAAATAAGTGGGCCTGTTTTTCTACTTAACATGCCACTGGGGAGAAACCACAATGTGGTTTATACTTCCTTTTTGTACATAATGTTCTCTGCCCATTACCTTGCAAAAAAAATCCTTGGTTTCCAAGACTATTTATATAGGCTACTTTTAGAACATATCCATGCTTTAGTGTGTACAAGGTGAGGACATGGGTTTAAAATAGTAGAATACATTGAAAATGGTATGTAAAAGATAATCATATTTAAATTAATTAATGCAAATATTTGTGTAAAAGTACATTTGCAGGTTAATATTGTCCACAACTCACTGCACTACGATGACAGTTGCTCTGTTTTTAGACATTTTCAGTTTCATTTGAAATGAACCTTGTTGATTCCATGTCATGAGAAATTTACGTTGTTCCGGGGACTGGAGGCAATGTTTTGAAAGTTAACAAAAGGCCCACTCTGCCTTTTTTTTCAGATTTACATCGACATTGCTGCAATATAATTGTGATAAAATGGCGACCTCTAGCAGTCAGAAAGAGCAACTCGCCAGCAGGCCTTGAATCCATCGGCCAGGGGTTTCTAACCCTGCTCCTGGAGATCCTGCGTCCTGCAGTGTTAAATAAAACACACCTGAGAGTTCAATAAAACACACCTGAACCAGCAAGTCAAGGTGTTCAGGCTTACTTGTGCTGCATTCAAACTCTAAAAGGCTGCCTTCGGAGGCAGTATTGCAAGGCAGGAAGGCGTTAAGGCATGTCTGAATCCAAATTCTGCTTTACTGTCTACTGATCGAATTTTGAAAGCAGCATAGATGTATCCTTCGCTGCCTTTGATATCCCACAATCCTGTGCATTCCATTCTGTGACTGTTGAGCTAAAAAACAAAGATGGCATCTGAAAGTTGCGTTTGGTGGTCAGTTTGTGAGTAAATGTATATTTCTGACTAACTTTTTGCACTTTTGATGTTATTTCTAGTGAGGAATCAGTATAATGGTAATGAAATATTCATTTAGTTATCACCATAATTTGTTCTATTTTGTTGTAGATCATTAAACCATTACGTTGCCTCAGAAGCCTATCCGAAATTAATATGATGAGGTGATGAAACTTCATTTGGGATGAAACTATTTGAAATAGCCCTAAAATATGAAGCGTAAATCTGTAAAAGAGGAATTTAAATAAACCAGGGATGATAAAGCGCAGTGTATAGAGATGCAGTGTACAGTTACTAAAACTAAAAATGAAAAGAAAATGTATTTGTTGAAATTGAAACTAGCATGTGTGAACTGAAAACAATGCAAAGAACTGTATAAAGAAAGACGCAAAACAAAAACTGTAAACAGGAAAGATAATTTTGAAATGTTTGTAAAAAAGGCTGATAAATAAAAGCTGAGACAAAAGAGAAAGAGACGAGGAAAAAGACAGAAGTATGACAAGCCTCTATACAGGAAAGAACACCTAACAATATGAAAAAAGAAAGAAAAATGTCAAGAACAAGTGTGGAGTAAGAGATTATTATGGAAATATATTTAAATAAGTAAGATTTAAAAACCAAAAACCAGTTTACATTGATACAAAGAACAGTAACAGAATTTATAATATTATAATCAGTAATAGTGTATGTTGGTGTAACAATGTCAAAAGTCTGAATATAAATGGGAAAAAATGTCAGCCACAGATTCACACAGTGGTAACAACCAACCACACGAATGCTGGCGTCAGCCTCATCGTACTCATGAAGTAGAGATGATCAGTGGATCAAAAGAAAGTTTTTTCATATTATTTAATCTACACGAAGAAGTAAACTATCTCCATCACACACAATCACTCTCTTACATGCATGTGCAAACACACGTATTTGTCTATAATATAAATCTCAATATAATATAATATAATGTAATATAATATAATATAATATAATATAATATAATATAATATAATATAATATAATATAATATAATATAATATAATAGAATAGAATATATGATATGATAAAATAAAATATAATATATTAAAATAGTTTGAAAGTTGCATCAATATTTATTTTAAATAGTTTTATAATAATTACAGGACAGCTTAATGGAAAGCTCTCACAGAAAAGCTCAGTGATAGGCTTTAATTGATTTAAAAAAAATTATTTTTGTCTGCACAGTCTGACAGTGGCATTGCCTCATGTAGGAGTTAAATAGAAGGTAATAATAACCTTAATATTACAGTTGAAATAACCCATGTCTCACCCCCATATCTATTTGTCTTTTCATACAGAACATATAAAGTTTCATTTCCATGCTATGGAATAATTTCTCTATTCACGAACGCACTAAGCATTATCAGTATTGCTTACATAAAAAATGATTTTTTTTTTATCGTGACAGTGCTCTCTTACGAAAGTCCATCCAATCTTTTAAGCCAAAAATCTTTAGGATATTAAGTAAAAATCATAAAGATATTTTGTAAAATTCCTACATAAATATATCAAACCTTAATTTTTTATTAGTAATATGCTTTACTAAGAATTTATTTGGACAACTTCAAAGGCAACTTTCTCAGTATTTAGATTTTTTTGCACCCTCAGATTCCAGATTTTCAAATAGTATCTCTGCCAAATATTGTCCGATCCTAATAAACCATGCATTAATGAAAAGCTTTCATATTATGTATAAATCTCAATTTTAAAAACCTGACTGGTTTTGTGATCCAGGGTCACATATATGAATGTATGTGTGTGTGTATATATATATATGTATATATATATATATATATATATATATATATATATATATATATATATATATATATATATATATATATATATATATATATATATATATGTATATATATATATATATATATATATATATATATATATATATGTATATATATATATGTATATATGTATATATGTATATATATATATATATATATATATATATATATATATATATATATATGTATATATGTATATATGTATATATATATATATATATATATATATATATATATAATAGGGACTAGCGCTATTATTATAAGCAATATTGGTATTCATGTTTCTAGTGCAATTGTTGATTATTAAAAATTGGTTCTTTAAATTTTAATGTATTTTTTCATCATTTTATTATTTATATATTTTTTCCTTCAAAAAAGAGCAACATTGATGTCTTTCCATAATCTTTATTTTGCATATAGTAAAGTAGAAAAAAAAACAGCCTTAAAAAATACACAGCCTTCTTAATTGATTAACAAATATACATATTATTACTTTTAAATAAAAGCAGCTTAAAATCAGTTTGAAAATGGTTTAATTCAATACTTTGAAAAGTGAAGAGCCGTTCACATCTTATTCACTGTCCATATCCTTCATGTTTCGAGCATCCACCAAGTTCATCAGTCTCTGAACCCATTTATTTGACGGGTTTGCGCAGATCTCTTTTGGAGCTTTTGTGATGAAACTGAAATTTCAAAGAGAAGATGGTTCATGATTTTACATAACTCATTCACTTTAATTAATTCACTTTAATTCATTTTAATTAAGACATTACAAAAAATACTTACATGACACCACTCCTGTGGCATTCAAGATGTGTAGTATGATAACTATCAACCTGCTTTAATGGGATTCTTACATTGGAAAATGAAAAGCAGCACTTGTTGGGACCTTGGCTGACTGCAGGAAAAAAAATAAAATCATTTCTTTAAAAAACACTTAATATATATCAACATATGAATGGGATACATTTAAAAATCAAGAAAACACTTAAGAAATAATTAGTAGAAATGCATTACTAATGCATTAAATTATTAATAGTCTATCGTTTGTCTAAAAATAAAATTCAAGATATAAAGAAAAGACGTACATTCACTCTGAGCCAGTGAGCAGAAAGCGAAGAACACAAGACAGGCGATGAAGATGCAGTGGGATCTCATGTTTGGGTCTGTAGTCGGTCGCTTATTAGATCTTGATGTGCCTGTCGCTTTATCGGTGGCTGATAGCTTCGGAGATGATCACCGCACTGATGCAGTCCGCTTTATAAAGGGGTGAGCTTGTACTTTCCATTCTACAGACCTATAGGGGTTCAGTCCGACAAGGAACAAGTGACATCACATGCACGGGGGAAAACCATAATGTGGCCTGCAGAGGTAGTACTTCCTGTTGTACCCTTCCCCAATTCTGTGAATCTTCTCTAAATCGCTGACACAGGTTATCAGGAAAATGTAGTCAATTTGAGTTTGCCATATTTTGTTTCTCATTTCTTTTCCATCCAAAATCCACAGAAAACGTATTTACATTTATTATGGCCCCTCATAAGGACCCCCATGTACAAATGACCTGTCTTACATCAGCATTTTGAGGTTGCATCTTCTCAAGAACATGCTCAAAGCTCTCAAGTGTAATGCAATGCAAGAAAAGTACCTTTCTGCAAATGCACGGTGGAAAATGAGTCTGGGGCTCAATGCAGGAAATGGTAAGCTCTACTTATCGTTCAAGGAGGAAAAGTGGTTGAACTGAAAGTGTTTTTTGTGGTTAACAGATCTGCACACAGTGTGATCCGAATGCAGATAGTATCAGCAATTACACACTGAATTTATACCACATAAATAATGCCTTATCATGTTTCATTATCATGTTAAAAATATATTAAATCACAGACATATTAAAATAACTACTTACTGAGTAACATTTATGATCTTTCTTTTCAGAAAATTCCTTAGTTATTAAATTGTTCCTTTCCTACCTTTTGTTTTTCCACTTACTCTATTTTGGGCTGCACGTGTCAGGTCATTGTTCCTCTGTATCCACTGGAGTGTCTGACCATTACAGCACCTCCTCGGACACCACTGCACTTGTTTTTTAAGTAGACCTGTTTAAAACACACATGACTATGAAGTCAGATATTTCAACATCAGTACTTCCATTCTTAGGCTCAAACTTGCCTCTATAACAATCATTTCTCAGTGTCAAATCTAAGATCTTAAGATCTTACTTTATATAATTAGTGTGTTTTAAACATGACTGCCACCACAACAACATACACACCATTTTGTGACTCATATTTAGTGATATGATTAATGAAACTTGTTTTGTGTCAGCATTATATTTAGAATCGTTACATCCTGTTCTTAGTGTTGTTCTTGATGCTTACGGCATAAACTTTGGTTTTCATTTGTACTCTTGACTTCCTGCAAAGCCAGTGTTTACTCAAAGGTACATGCTTCTTTTTTTTGTAATTCTTCAAAATAATAATAATAATAATAATAATAATAATAATAATAATAATTGAATCACCTTTATGTTCATATTGATTTTAGTGTATGGACAAAAATAGTTTTTTTTCTCTTCAAAATATCTTTAAAATATCTTCTTTAATGTTTTACAGAAAGTCATACAGTTTAGGAAGGACATGAGGGTGAGTAAATGATGGCAGTTTTATTTTTGGATGAACTATGCCTTTAAATTATTTTTTATAATCAAATCTCTGAAGAAAAGGACTCTAAATATATTATAAAATATCAATACACCAAAGCCAAAACAAAATACAAATATTTCATATATTTCTGTATAGCAAATAGTTACCAGTTTCTAAATGGGCCAAGCTGGATTTTCTGTAGTATTTAAACTCCACTTTATCTAAATCTATTTATGTAGACAGATATATCAATAGATAAATAGATGAATATATATGATTATGAAGTTGAGGCTTCAGCTGTCTTTGACTCATGCACAGAGAGGAGTGGGTTTTTGCAAAAGTAAGATATGAAACCACACAGCTCCAGATAGAACCACAGAGAGAGGTCATGTTGATGAGAACATCATATTTTTCCCTTTCAACCCCACGTTAACTGGGTACTAAAATGCCAATCATTTCTCATCTTTATATAAATGCAATTTGTATATTACAAACATGTACATGTATTCAGATAAATAATAATATTTATAACTTCTGCTACTAATATAATTGTTATGATTATTTCATCTACACACTGTAAAAAGTGATAACATGCATTAATGCTATGGCTAACCTTTAAAAATTACTTTCAGTAAATTGAATATTATAATATATATATATATATATATATGTGTGTGTGTGTGTGTGTGTGTAAACACACATACATTTTTACTTGACATATAATATAATATAATATAATATAATATAATATAATATAATATAATATAATATAATATAATATAATATAATATAATATAATATAATATAATATAATATAATATAATATAATACATAGGGCTGGTAAGGGATTACAATTTTTCATCTAATTAATTACATGGTGATGGTGATTTATTAACTGAATTAATCGCACATCAAATTTGGAGAAATTACTCCCAAAAGATAATTTAAAGTCATCAAACAGGCATTACAAAAAGTAAGTTCAGCAAGAAATATTTTGTGTGGTAAAATGTATTACATATAGCCAACTCTTTTGGACCATGTGAGTATGGTTGGGTGAACTATAACTTTAATAATATATTTTCTTAATTGTATTTTTATTACTATAAAAATATGAAATTATTTCTTTAATGAAATGATACTCTAAAATTAAATAATAAACTAAAACTTCCAGTAGGTGGTAGTAAATGTCTTAATGATTAAGTCCTCGAGTCATTTATTCATTCGTTTGGTTCAAATGGCTGATTCATATTATGTGAGTGAAGTAAAGGTTTCTTTTTGAATGGTTCATTGAATCATTAGACTTGTTCGACTTGAAGCAGGTCATCTCCATCAGACCGATTGGTGTGTGACATCAAAGTAACGCAAGAGCTTATGGCGCTTTTCCATTACCAGTAACAGCTCAACTCGACTCGATTTTGCTCGCATTTTCGCTCCGTTTTCCATTGCAGATGGAATCCTCCACAAAAGTACCTGGTCGTCATTGTGATGCCACAGGAAACTGCCGTGATGTAATCTTCTATGCGACACAATCCGCTACACACACACACAGGACAATGGAGGAAATCGAGTGTATGAATGAAATACTTCTTTGTTTGTTCACAGCGTATACTTCCGATTTGCCATAATAGTAATGGGTATATCACGCAATCTCTGGCCAAACTATTTAAAAATGGCGGGGTGATTCAGGATACTCTGTCTGACGTGTGCAATGATGACGCAGTAAATAGTGACGATTCTCTCTGACCAATCAGCAGTCTGCCGTGTTTTCACGTCACATTTTAGTATCGCCTCAGCTCGCTCAGAACCTCGCGTAGGTATAGCAGGTAAAAGTTTTACACAGTTGGAAAACCAAACAAAGGTGAATCCAGTTGAGGCAAGCTGGTACTGTGTAGTGGAAAAGCGTCATTAGAGAGCAGATGACTCCTTGTGATTTTGAATCTGGTCTGTGCTGCGCCACTTCAAAGCCAAAACATAGGCCAATGGTTCAACGCGCAAAATGGTTGACCAAATTCGTTCAAAACGTGGATTAAGAAATGAAATGCCGCTGTGGGATGAACTGTTCTGCTTTGTCTTTATCTTCTGATTGGCAAAATTGAGGTAAACAGACAATAATTTGTGTCTAAAATAACACAATATTAAATTCTTTATGAACTGTTGTGTAAGATGAGTATCACATTTGCACTAGTGTGATCTTGCATTTAGCCTACTGCTTGTGTGATATTTCACAACTATGTATTGTAAATATGAGACACAATCTCAAACGGGCGTTTTGCCCTATATCTTGGATTTTAGGGACATTTTCTAGGCTCCATCATGCAGTAAATTGTTGCCCTGCCTCACATTAGTAATCAATTGACTGTATGAAATGGCAGATGATCCACATAGGTCTTGGACGGGGAAAGTGGGTCAAATGCATTAATAATTTTAACGCGTTATTTTTCTCCATAATTAATCTAATTAACGCGTTAAATTACCAGCCCTAATAATATAACATAATATAATCAGATTTCTCACATATGTGTTTTTATAAATAATGATCAAGCAAATGAAACTGCTTTCCATCCTGGTCCTGCAGCTTAAAGCTCAAAACTTTGCCGTCTCTTTTTGGACGCGCTATTAGCTTTGATCTTTGGAGAGCTGGTGTACTGTGTGCCACCAGAATATTTTACATTTTTCTGATACTACTTGTCTAAAGACCTTGTAAAAAAATAAACCATGAACCTTTTGATCTTACTCACAAATGAGCAGCCTGTAACATCAAAACCAGATGTCAGGATATCTTGTAGCAATAAAATAAGTAGCTTCGCTGGCTTCAATCATGGAGCCATGTACGAGGCAGTTCAAGGGACGAGCCACTAAGCAGCACTATTGCGTGTGAAATCATTTGCCCTCCTCAAATCTCTGGTTATGAGAGCTCTGTGCTCTGTCCTCTATGTCAAACATAAACATAGCCACTGAATCAATCACTTTTGATGAAATAGCTCTGTCTAAAAAAAAAAACCTCCTACATATCCTGTCATGCTCACATGCTATTTTTCTCTTTACACAGGATACAAGAAGCTGATAAAAGGCCTAGAAAAACAGGAATATGTACCTTTCTAAAAAGTACTGTCTGTATTTTTGACTTTCCTCAACCCTTTCCTTATCTATTTACGTAATATCTGTTGTCAGAAACCCTGTGCTGTCTTAGGAATGTCATTCTTCATTAATTGGATGCTGTTCATCATTGTTATCAATTGAGCAAGAACCTGCACCGCTGTTTGAAACAGACTCATTCTTAACAAAACCCTGTGAACCTAACCTTATCATACATTGAAAGAAGGCAACTCAATTTAAATGGCATTCCAGAAAAGTCAACCATATCTTGAAACTTTAAATAAACCATTTACATTGTTGCATAATAGTTGATGATAAAAATGTAAACGGATATTATCACTATGACAAACAACTGGATTGATATAAAAGAAAGGAAACCTCTAGTCACCCATAAAATGGCATACAGTATTATTGTAGTGTTATTTACTATACTGTTACATTATTAATATTTTTTTTTTAATATTTTTTAGTTTATATTTTATATATTTATTTTTAGTATTAATTTTATTTTAAATTTGAGTGATTTTGTAATTATTTTAGATTTTTACACTTTTAATTTTTTAAAAATAAATTTTAGCTTTACCTAAAATATGGAAAACCCCTCTGAATACTTTTTAGTTTTAATTAAAAACACCACCACTGACAATTGAGAATATGCCGTAATATGGCACATTTTCTGATCACCTCAGGCAAATGATGTGGTTGTGGTTTTGTTTCTATGAAACATCCTCATTTTCAAACACAAAATAAGTAAAAAAAAAAAAAGTTTTGTTAAAAAACAATACAAATAAAAACCCCCATTTTGTTTCATGAGAGTGGTAGAAATTGCCAAACAAAGACAACTGTGCTTGAATTCAAAAGGAGAGGAGATGGTAAACAACTCCATAAGCGGTGTTCTGTTGATGAATGCCAATGTTGACTGAATCAGTGGCCAAATGTGCACTGAATTTCTTGGATTATCACACTGAAAAAAACATAGACGTATAGCTGTTTGGATTGGTTGACTAGAAAAACTACAGTAACCACTGTCTTCATGGAACACACACTATAATCCTTAGTCTCTTCATGTGATGCATATTAGGTCTGGTGTGGCCATGCATGCCAAAAAAATTAATAATTAATAAATAAATTCTTAACAAATGTGTTTCAAAACAAACTTAAGGACAAAACAAACATTATTTTACAACTGGTAAAATGAAAACACTTTCATTATTTACTCTTTGTGTGTGTTCTGCAAATAAAATAATGCCATGTTTGTTTAGAATGTCATGAGGGTGAGTAAATTATAAAACAATCAACATTTTTTGAGAGAAGTATTCACATTTGAAAGCAAACCATGTCCAAACACACAAATCAGTGTCTTGAAACTCTCCTGATATGGGGCAGGGGCTCTGACCCAGGAGAGCACAGCTGAGTTTGGGAAAATTCCTCATGAGACAAGAATCTCAAAAAGATCTAAACAAACTCTAAGAACAGCACCAGAAGACTTTTTAAAATGTATTTTGACAGGATGATCACTAAAGCAACCCAAATGTATTATTTGCTTTACATAAAGTATGGTAGATAAAGAAATGACTTTCAATTTCAAAATGTGTTTTTGTGTCAACAACTACAACAGCTATGTGTCTAGTTATTGGCTTTTAGAGGTTACATCCTGTTACAATGAAAGTACTCAGAGTACAGCAGCAATGGCTCATAATTCTTTCCACCACACCCATGAGTTTGTTTTTTCTTCTTAACGAAACATATTTGTAATATTTTTCTTGATCTGTGCCTCATACGTTCATCACCTCATCAGTTTTCTCAAGCTGTAAATCTGCCAAATGAAAAATCACGTTGAACTTTGCCCAAACACATGGGACTTTTGCGATCATCTTCGTTCCATCCTCCGCACATGCCCTCACCTCAAAGGTCAAAGGTCATTCTTTCAGTGCATTACATCTCTGTGTGAGCGCAGCAATAAAATGGCACTTCTAGTAGAAATTCCTCTTTGACATTTCGTGGAAGAAGGGCTTTGGTGCATCAACAGTGTTTTGGTTGGCTGTAAAAGGAAGACGACATTTTCTTAAACAGATTTTCACTCAAAGTGACATGCATAGAAGTGATGGGTAAGGCTGTGCCTGGTACAGTTATATAGTTTTAAAAAGATCAAATATGACATGTAAACAGAAGTGGTTTTACTTTTCTAAGCGATCAGACCATTTTTGGCTTGTGAACGAAAAATTCACAAAGGCTTGCATTGACGGGGGGAACTTGAACCATACAGTACCATACAGGGACGGACAAAACAAAATAAATAATCTATATGTGTTTGTGCGCGAAACTTTCATATATTCTAGATATATTACATGTAAAGTAAAATATATAAAAAGTTTTTTTTTTTTTTTTTTTTTATTGATTAGAGCTTACAGCTCATGAAAGTCAAAAATCCAGTATCTCAAAATATTAGAATATTTCCTAAGATCAATAAAAATAAATAAATAAATAAATAAAGGATTTGCAAAACAGAAAGTTCAAGTTCTTTAAAGCATTTTCATTTATGCACTCAATACTTGGTTGGGGTTCCTTTAGCACAAACTCCAGCATCAGTGAGTTGTGGCATGGAAGTGATCAGTCTGCGGCACTCCTGAGGCAATATTGAGCCTTCAGCTCGTCTGTATTGTTGGATCATCTATTTCTTGTCTTTCTCTTAAAAATATCCCATAGATTCCATTTGGGCTTCCGGTCAGGCATGTTGGCTGGCCAATCAAGCACAGAAATATCATGGACAGCAAACCACTTGGAAGTGGTTTTGGCACTATGGGCAGGTGCTAAAGTCCTGGAGGAAAAGAAAATCAGCATCTCCATAAAGCTTGTCAGCAGATGGAAGCATAAAGTGCCCCAAAATCTCCTGGTAGATGGTAGAAACACAATGCACCAACATCAGCAGACGTCATGGCACCCCAAATCATCACTGACTTCAGAAACTACACACTGGACTCCAAGCAGCTTGGATTCTGTGTCACCCCAGTCTTCCTCCAGACCTTGATTTCCAAATAAAATGCAAAATTTACTTTTATCTGAAAAGAGGTCTTTGGACCACTGACCAACAATCCAGTTCTTTTTTTTTTTCTTTAGCCCAGGTAAGATGCTTCTGAATTATTATTATTTTTTTCAGAAATGGCTTGGTAGCACTTTCCTGAAGATGTCTGACTCCAGCTTCAGTCCACTTCTTGTGTTCTCTCCAAAGTGTTTGAATGGGCTTTGCTTGACAGTATTCTTAAGCTTGCGATCATTCCTGTTGCTTGTGAACCTTTTCCTACCAAATTTTTTCCTTCCAGTCAACTTTGCATTTAATATGCTTAGATACAGCACTCTGTGAACAGCCACGCCTTTCAGTAATGACCTTCTTTGACTTAACCTTTTTGTGGAGGGTGTCAATGATTGTTTTCTGGACCATTGCCAAGTCAGCAGTTTTCCCCATTAATTGTGGTTTCAAAGAATATAATAAATGGGATAATCAAGTGTAAATATTAAAATATTTTGAAAAAGATATATTTTAAAAGATACTGGATTTTTTACTTTCATGGGCTGTAAGCTGTAATCATCAAAAACACTTTTGAAATGTAACTTTTTCATGATATTCAAATTTCTGAGATGCACCTGTGTATGTGTGTGTGTGTGTATGTGTGTGTGTATATATATATATATATATAAATAAATATATATATATATATATATATATATATATATATATATATATATATATATATATATATATATATATATATATATATATATATATATATACGTATATATATTATACTGAAAGCAATTGAAATAATATCACATTGTAAATATGACAATATAAAAAAAGTGATAAAATGTCCAGGCTAGAAGACACTGCGTAAAAGTTATAAAAACCCTGCTGTGTAGGCTTTACAACAACAGAGTCAAACAATTGCCATGAGGCCACAAACTATCATCCGTGATAATCCCTACTACAGGAAGTGTGCAGAAATGCATCGAAACAAACTAGACCTCTGTGATAAATATGAATGGACCATTGTGACATCTCATCACGAGTGGGTTGGGTTCTACATTTGGCCAAGACATACAGGACAGTGCCCTTGTGTGTCCTTCACCAATGCTAGGAAGAGAAGTTCAAGACTTGGCCATGGCTGAACAAAGTTCCTCCACTCTGTCCACAGGGATATTGCTCCCGGCCCACTCGCAGAGATAGATTTCTACTGCATCCTGTTTTTACTGCTAAACACTGAAAACAACTACATACAGTATGCAACCAAAGATATCACAATGTCAGACTGTACGTACACAAGTAACTTTACATGGAAAGAAGGTATTTTGGGTTACTTATAACTGTGTGCTCTGGAATGAACAGCAGATCCAACTAAAATAATATAATAATTTTTTACATTTATTTTACAAATGTATGCCAAAATTAATTGACTTATTGATTAATTAATTTGACTTTATTGAGTTGGCATCACTCAACTCTAAAACAATCGATATTTGGTATTATTATGATAACAGGGGAAACATATTAAACAGAAAATCCTTTCAGCATCTTTAAAGGTGAAGTATGCAGTTTCTGCGCTACTAGTGTCACCTAGTGGAACTACAAAAATAAAGCACATTTTCAAACAACCTTTACAAATGTCCCTTATATTTACAATTAATATGCGAATATTATCTTTACAATATCTTAATATTTTATATCTGGCTTGATAATAAAGAGCTAACATGTTTGGAAAAAGACAGTAAAGAGCTAACGTGTGGCAAAAACTTAAGCTCAGATTACCTGTCCAAAAGAAACTCAGCAATTTCCATGTTTCAATTGATCAAATTCCTCCATCTTGTAAAAGCACCTCCAGCATTTACCATTGTTTTACTCCGTTCTCTACCTATGTGTATTTTTGTAAGTCTACATACAGTATTTTAGCTTGTAACCAAATCTTATTTCCGCCCCATGTTAGCCTGGTTCCCACACTGGATAAACACCCTCTGGCTCAGTCTGATACAGAAGCCACGCCCCAATTCTCGCTATTGGTCAAGCATGAATAATAGACTATCTGATCTGACTGCTCCACAGTCAGGGAGGCCCACTGTTGTGTACACTTTTGAGGTAGATAAACCCATGCATACTTATAGTAGTGAATGAACATTAAACTGGATTAATTTAAGAGAATGTATTTTGACACACAATGTCTTACAAACTTCACATTTTAATCTTTAAACGTTACTCAAAGCATTACATGTGCTACTCTTAGTCGTGCAATAGGGGGAGACAAGTTTTCACAAACTCACACTGTGTTTTTGTTTCACCATTTTATTGTTTCACCATTTTTGTTAAGAATGATGCAAACCATTTTTTTTTTAATCAAACCAAAACAGACCATCCTCAACAAACAGATAATCTCCAATAAACATTCAGTCCAACTGTCAGTGCACACAGCTGCAAATAGGCCTAGATGTTTTTGTGCTTCTAATCTACACTGAATACTATACAAAATTTGAGTGTTCAACTCAGCTTGGATATGTTAATAAAGTTTGCAGCATACTAATAGGCATTCTCCTCACATACTTGAGAGTGTCTTCAGGTCTGAGAGCTGAGTAACACACTCATGAGGCCTCGTGGCCTGGGTTCAGAGCTCCTTTGCATTTCTATCAGCCAGCTCATCTTCAGCTCTGTCAAGCAAGGGCTCTCCACGTCTGAAACAATTAGCAATGTGATGTGAGCTTTCATGAGTACAACAGCCTAACCTTGACACCCGTGACACAGTCTTTCAGTTCGGCAAAAGGGAAATGTGAACAGCACTTTCTAAGAAAAGAGTATTCTTTGATGTGCCATTGCATTAATGAAAATGATTAGATAAGTTAATCTATTGCAAAACTATTTCTGAACCTGATAAGCAAGTAAGGTAACATGGCGATTTAGAAAAACAAACAAAAAACGGTTTTCACAGTTTTTTTTTGTAAAAGCGTATTGTGGACTGTATTAATGCATGCAGCTCAGCTATTCAACCTTGAATTATTTAATAGACATATAGGTTTATCAGCATCTATAAACCAGCATTTGGTCCCTAACTAGCTAGAACCTGTCAATCTGCAAATTTTTTATTTGCAACCCTGTTACCTATTGTGCAATAGACAGAATTTCAGTACCTACTGAAATTTTACCTACTTTTATTCATATCAGTTTCTGTCTAGATTGTATTTATTCAATACAAACAGTCTATTTACCAATAGAAAATCAGGCCTAAACTGCAGCTTGGAATTTGTTCATACTTTTACATACCCGTAAGTGGATTCTGGTTTCACACCCGATGACCCTGCAAAAACATGCACATGTTTTCCATTCCTCTACTTATTTTTCTCTCCTGTGTAAAACAGTTTAGAATGTGATAATTTGACTTGACAGATCAAAATTAGTTTGGTTGCCAACAAGATACGTGGAACCAGTTGCATAATGTAGAATAATTGGTAACAGAAGTTAGAGCTGTATTGTCTCATCTTTATGATATCTTTCACTATCTGTGTTCAGAATCGCTTTACAGCTGCATTCCTTAGCCACGGTTGATTTTATCAGCATTATTAATGAAGCATATATTTAATAACAAGTTCTGACATTTCTGTACAGTATAGCCTCCTCTGTTATCCTTATCTTGAAAACCATATATAATTCTGTCAAAATGAAAATGATCTATTTCTTGCTGCCATACTCACAATCCTGTATTTGCCTGAGGACTCTGAAAATTGTGTATTTCATATTTTTCCCATTTATATCTGGAAATGTCAATCTGTATTAACTGTAAAGGCTATTCTACTGAACCCTTTTCTTTTGATTATTTTTATTTTTATGAATGTTAGGGATTCACTTTGTAAAATCGTATCTATATGTGACAACCTCGCACATGCCAATCATTCTTTCACATACAGCAGACATACTGTACAGGACACGTGTGAGCCCCCAGCCAGCTGTGATGGAGCGCTGCTCTTCCTGAGGGATTTGTCTAGAGCGCCGGATGTTTGGGAGCTTTCGATTTCATAAAAATCTTCCTCTTCCTCTCAAGGTTCAACATGGGAAGGACTCAAGGTCAGGGTATGAACAACCCTAAAATGTATTTAGTTATTTTTTTATAAAAACATTTTTTTTGTATTATAAATTGAGTGACTTATAAAAAAAATTTCATTCAGAGTTTATTTTGCCTTTTTATTAAACACGCAACATGCATATCAGTGGTGAAATAGACTGCTGATTTGATTTTACATACATTTCCATTTTAAGTTGTTTAGAAAAAGCAACAAAAACATTCTTTCATGTATTTTTTCAACAAAAGACTTCTTGTAAGAATTTCTGCTGTCAAAATATGCAGGCCTTCACTTTGTAATTCCATAACCCTTCATTTCTTCATCTTGACCTATTCATTTGTGGCTTTCCTTGAGTGTTTCAGGTCATTGTCTTGTTATTTCTATGTCCACTTGTGGTTCAGCCTCAGCTTTTAGACAGATCGTTTAACATTCCCCTCAACTACTTTCTGATTCCGTGTGGGATTCAGGGTTGACTCAGTGATGGCAGGCTGGCCAGACCCTGAGGCACAACAGCAGCCCAAAACCATAATGCTTCCACCACCAAGCATTACAGATGGTCCGAGGTGCTGCTGGCCAAAGGCAATCCTTGTTCTTTGCCAAACATGTCAGGGTTTGTTGCCAGCAAGCTCTAACTCTGTCTCATCTGTGTACAACACATTGTTGCAACACTCCTTAGCTGTTGTCTGGCAAACATGCCTGGTGAATCTGCAGTATAAATCCTGTAGCCTCATAGGTTTCCTGATCACTTCCAGCTAAATGTTACTGATCAGATCCTGATGGGTAACCAGTGGTATAAAATACTCTCAAATTTTCTGTATTGCAAACATTTAAGTGTGTGTATGTGTGTGTGTGTGTGTGTATATATATTACAAATTTTTTGTAATGTAATCTGATACATTTTGGATTACATTTAGATTACATTTGTGCTAACCCCTATTTGATATCACATATACTGAATTAGCCTAATCTTGTAATTTTTTGACAGACACAAAGAAAATATATGTTCCAAATAATATGTTTAATACACCAACAAGAGCCACAATAGCTTATTTTTCAAGTGCAATGTATGGAAAGTTAATACTTACAAAACACTAATACTAATGATCCTTGCTCTTAGTGTTTGCTAGTAACACTGAATATAACAAAATCACATCTTATGATTTTAAAGCATATTTACTTACAATTAAATTAAGTAACATTAATTTAACATTACAAAAACCAATATTGAAAAACATGAAATTCACAGCAATATCACTGCTAGGTCAAATATTTAATCTAAATAAAAAAATACTAGAAGTATATAACTGTATGTGTATATGACTGTATCAATAAACAACAGCAAACAATAGCTACACTGCAAACAAGAAAAAAAAAACTAAATTCACACAGCAATGACATTTCCATCCATCTCAAAACATGTTACAACACAAGTGCATAGTAACAATGAAGAAAGAGAAACAATAACAAAATTACAAAAATTTATATTAAAGACGATGAAACTCACAACAATAAAATTGCCTATATATATATATATATATATATATATATATATTAAAGACCAATTTCAGGTCAAATATTTTATCTCAAAACACTTGAAGTCCATAAGGTAGTAACAATAAAGAGCAATCAACAATATATTAAAGAACAAGAAATTATCCGTTAGCATACTACCCAGCTCTGTATATAAAATTTTATAGAAATGATATAGCAATTTTTTTTATTCAAGGACCAAATAAATTTATCAAATGTATGACTGAAAATGTTACAAAGAGATTTCAGTTTTAAAATGTCCTTTGAGTAAAAAAATCAACTTTGCCATCACAAGAATTAATTACACTTTAAAATATATTAAAATTGAAAACCGTTATTTTAAATAATAATTTTACAAAATGTTACTGTTTTTATTGTATTTTTGATCAAATAATGCAGTCTAGGATGCATAAGAGATTTTTCCAAATCATGTAGCGGATGTCATTTTCAGTATTGCGTTTTGAAGATTAAAAAGTTTACAAAATGAAGAAAAATGATAAATGTTAATATCATATAAAAAAAAAAATTATACACCCCTGTATCTTATCCTGAAGTAAGCATGTTCCATCAGTGGACAGACTATTCCGTGACCGGTAGTGAGGAAAAGTCAGGTGTTCCCTGCTTATCATATCCTGCTGTCAAGAAAAGGACCAGATGAGAATCCACCCTGTGCTTGCGTTTCCTAGGACATACAGTACATGATGCAACAAACAGGAAGTCATCACTCATGCAGACCGCCCTGTTAATGCAGGACAAAGATCTGCTGAAAACATTATGTCCCGTCTCCACTGGGACTGCAGATATGCATAACAGATAATGTTTTTTTTTTTCATTCTGTACATCAATCTGGCATGTCTTTCCCATTTCTAGACAATGGAAAAATTGGAATGGAATAAGGGAAAATTATTACTGCGGATATTGTACAATTGTTTTATTTTTATTTTTTGTAAATTATCATTCTGAACTGTCATAATGAATAATTGCATGAAAATTGCACTTTTTAAAATCAGTCAAAATAATAAAAAAAACTTTTTAATACATAAAAACCTCTGATACGTCTGATATAAAAAACCTCTGAAAATGTCACCATAGATTTTGTTTAAAAATCACAACCACACACACACACACATGCATGCATTTTTTTTTAAGAGCAAGATATTTAGTATTTTAATCTGAAATAATTTAAATCAAGATGTAACCAGACTCGAACAAAAAACCCGAATACGAAGCACTTTTAAATGAGTTAGATCTTTATTAAGTTGAATAATGTCCACCTCCCTGAAACAGTAGTGTCTCACATAGTTTGTCCACACCGGTTAAAACACAATGAGCAACAAGCACACATACACAGACCACAATACATTTGCAAACCATATTGCACCCATATACATGTACATACTTGGTCAAACGCACAACCCTACATTATGGCCAAAAAAAATTTCATGTGCAAAAACTGTGAGCAAATCTGGAATTTTTTTTCATTAGACTCAAATGGAGCATGAATGAAAGTCTTTCGAAGAATGTCAGTTTATTTCATGAGCATGTCATGATATTGTAGAATACGACAGTGTGTTTGTACATCTCTAGTGTCACAAGTCTGATTGACGTGGGTGTGTCTCAAGGCACCGAGGCAGCTTATAGGTTTAATTGATTGACTAAACAGACTTAAAAGGTTTAGTTAAAATCAGTGGAGATATTTCACATTAGCAAGTGGGCATTCAGACCAAAGCAGATCAGACTGAAAGAAACAGTACATCAAAAAGTAAACATCCTGTCATACTTTAGTTGTGTCCATCCAATGAGTATGATTCAATTTTTTTCCTTAAAGGGATAGTCCACCCAAAGACGTCGCCTAATTCTAATGTTGTTCCATTTCTTTTTTCTGCTGAACACAAAAGAATATGTTTTGAATAACGCTGATAACCAAACCATTTCACCTCCCATTGATTTACATTATGACCAAAATAGTTTAGTTACCAACATTCAACATTTGCAGAATAAAGTCAGTCATACAGGTTTGGAACAACATGAGGGTCAGGAATTTTCATTTTTGGTTGAACTATCCCTTTAATGTCAATGACGTCAAATGTCAGTGTGTACAGTAAATGATCATGAGAAGCCAAATTACAATATACATATATGGCAATTTTCAGCAAATAATCACTTATATTTGAGCCTTTTATTTACATAATGTTATCACATGGCTACAGAACAATTGGAATATTGTATAGAAGTCATATCTTACTATTATGTTATTTTTTGATCTTGTATATGAAAGAGCAGTGCGGCTATTTTGCTAAATGTCTCCTTTTTCATCAACTATGGAATTAAAACATGGTTTTAAATGACACAAGGGAAAGTAAATAGTGACAGAATTGTAATTTTTTTAATAAACTACCCCTTTAAAGACCATTTAGTTCAGTGCATAAAATGTTATCAGTTCACATCTGCTTGAGAAAATGTGACAGCTCTAAATAACCACTTGTCAAGGGATGGATATAGAGGTAAAGAGTTCATTAAATCATTAAATGCAGATATAGTAAAGTAATTTAACTGAATACATATTTAGATCCAAAGCCGCTGCTCTTTAAATGAGCATGTGAATGCAGAAACGCACCGAAAGGGAACTCCACATCACTTGAATAAAGCTGTTTTGCAGCATCATTCTTTTTTCTTCTTTGGAAATTCAGATGGGAATTATATAAACACTAGTTAGTGTGTTAGGCATTAACATATACAGTAGACTACTGACAAGAATACTAACTCTACGGGTCCATCAAGTACACTAAACATTGAGTCTTTTGACGTGACGGCTATACAGTTTTAACAGTCTCTTGGTCAGGCTAGAAAGGACTCGCATTCATTAAAGATGCCGCCTTAACAAGAAGAGAATAAGAGTTACACCTACTTATAAAAGGACTTTAGCTTTTCTAGCAAGATTTAAACAGTTGTGTACTTAGAATAACAACTGATACAAAGATTCAGAGTAAGATTCATGTTTTTCTGCATTAATTGACGTCTCACCCTCAGAGACACAGATCAATCTGATATACACTACCGTTCGAAAATATAGAGTCAGTGAGATGAATAATATATATTTTAGGATTTTTGAAGTACCATGTGACACGGAAGATGGCAGGTAACAGAAGTATTCAGATTTTCCATCTCAGGAATAAATCAGATTCCAAAACATTAAAAGTTTTTAAAAATTGCAATATTATTTCACAATAGTACGGTATTCACTGTACTTTTGATCAAAATAAATGCAGTCTTGGCAAGCAAAAGAGATTTTCAAAAACAACTGATTCTAAACATTTGAACAGTAGTGTAAATTGAGCGTGAAAGTGAAATTTCAGCGTGTCCTAACCAGGCACATTGTGACATATAATCGTCTGAACCCAAAACAGCCAGGAAAAGATACAATGTAATTGTCAACTAATCCGAAGATGATGTTTAATGCAATTACCTGAAGTAGATTTTTAGACCAATGAAATTTCTAAATTTCACAGAAACTGAAATCAAGTGATCGACAAAATGTACTGTTTTACATTTTATCTCATTCATTGCAACATGACTGGTTAGGACACAGAATTACAGTCATGATAGGTGAACAGATGACATTGAAATTGTGGCATAAAAATATGACTGTAAAATCTGAAAGCACACATAAAACCGAAAACAAAACAAAAATTAAAATACATACACAAGTCAAAAGAGTGGAAAAGGTGGGTCATTTTCAAATCCATTCTTGCTAGTGAAGCACAAACCACACATTTCAAAGAAATCACAGTTTTTTTTCTATAGTAAATGTTGTCCGGCCATTGGGAATTCAACTGCAACCTAAATTGAAACTATTTAGAATCCTTTACCAAAATCAATCCCAGTTCCAAACCAATCTTACTCTGGAACCTTTCTTTTAGAGGGCGGCACAAGATGAGCGGGCAGTTCGCTTGGAAGCTCGTGACCTTCTAGTTTGACCTTGATCAGGTGATTGGCCAAGGCAAACTCCTCATCATCGAGCATCCCATCTTTATCAATGTCAGCCAGCTTCCAGATCTTACCCAGCACAGTGTTTGGTAGCTTGGACTTCACCATCTCCTTCTTGGCATTGGCTCCAGTCACTTTGCCATTGACGGGAGAGAGAGTGTAGAAGATTTCATCATACATAGGTTTGTCACGTGCCACCACCCATTCGACTTCATCAATGCCCTCGCCGGCTCCCTCGCCATATCCGTGTCCGAACGGCCCATTCATGGTGCCCTCGAAGGCGCCACCCTTTACCACCTGGTTGGGGCGCTGCGTCTCCTCCTGACGCACCAGAACCATAAGCTGGGCGATGTCGTGGGCCAGCATGTCATCCACGGCGTCCAACAGCTTCATTTTCAGAGGCTGGAACTTGTTCAGATCGTGTGCTTGAAGTTGCTCCTATTCAGCGGGAAAGAAAGCAAGAAAAACACTTACAGGATGTAACAAAAGATCCTGTCAACATCTGTTGATATTTCCAGGGTAAACCAGCTCTGCTCCCTTTAGATACTCTGTTGCACACAGGCTGTGTCAGGCTGTTGATGTTTGGCAACGTGAAAAGGTTGATGATTTGGCTTCTTTCGGAATTCGTTTCATAGGCGGGAAAGAAACATATAAACTAACTTGCCAAATTTTGGCTGAAATGCAAATTGCTCAATATTCATTTGTTTATAGAGCTGTTGTATAAAAGTAACAGTAATCTAAACAGAACTTTTTAACAAAGGTCCACCCAAAGCTGTTTGTTGACTCGAAAAAATGTGGGTCAAATTCTGCTGATTTTGAATGTGCACTGAAAGACCTTTTAGGTCTCTATGTTTGTTGGTTAAACTGACCTTACCTGCATTTTCTTAAGATTAGGGAAGTCTCCCGGGGAAATCTGGTGCTCCTTCTCAATGCGGCTGTAGATCTCACCCAAGCTGTTAATCAGCTCCTTCTTTTTGTTATCCTTCCCAAAGACTGTGGGCATTTCTTTTTTCAAGGAGCTAATGATGTATGCATGGACCTGTGAGAGCACAAAAGCAAAGCTCCTTGTAAGTTTATTGAACAGACATCAGTTTATTACAATTACAAAGAGCATGCCTAGGTTGTTTTTAACAAAAAAAAAAAAAAAAAAAAATATATATATATATATATATATGACTGAAACCTTTTTCTCAAAACCAAAACCTATAATACAATTCTAATAAAATTCCTTATTTCATAAATAAATGCATTTTATTGCAACATTTTCATTATAATTAACATTTTTGCAAAATGTTTACAAAATATTTATTCTCTGGAATACATGATTTTGATTGGTTAATTGTAATTTTTCTATATTTTTCCACTCATTTGTCATTTTACATGTGAATGTGGTTAATTATAGTGAAAAAGATTCTAAAACAGGCTTAATTATTTCCATATTTTTTACATTAAACTTTATATTGATTTTTATAGCCAACAAACAAATTGAGACATTGAATATAAAAAAAACATGTAGCTTTTTACTTATGCATTCAACCCAAAGAATTAATTATGAAGCTGGATATTAGCAAGAAAACACAAGCTACTAAATAAACATTTTGTGCGGCAGAAAGAGGCCTGGCCCCTGCGTGGAAGGAAGGTGACTGTATAAATGATGACAGGAGAGGAAGCACATCTGTATGATCAGGGTGAGGGAAAGGGAGAGAACTTATATGATCTTTTTTTAATGCATCCAGCTGGATCTAGAGATTTAAACGGAGTTTGACAAGAGACCAGTACTGACAGTCAGTCCCCAACATTTCCTCTTCCAGAGAGGGTCTCTATGGCCCAGCCCATGTGTTTTGACCAACGTTTATACTGAAGGGAATAATAAAAGATTTCAGACGTAAATGAACCGACATCAGAGTGTTTCAGTTTCCTTTTAAATGACAGCTTTATGTCTGACTACCTAAGTTACTGTACTTTTATATATCTAAGAGATGGACTGCTGTTTAAAAACATGTGGAATCTAGTCATAGGACGGCAGTATACATAACACATGAAAGTATTAGGACTCCATTTAATACATAAACACTTTAGTATTTCCAAATTTAACGTGCTAAATAATTTTTGCATAAAAGACAAAAATGTGTTTTGCAAATAAAGGCCTTAAATCATTCTTTTGTGTTCCTTTGAAGCGAAAAAGTTTTGGTTTGGAACATGAGAACATCATTTTTGAGTGAACTTCCTTTAGAAGTAATTAAAGACTGCAAGATCACTCAAGGGCATTTATAACCATGTCTTTATGGGGAATGACATTATGAGTCATGATCCTTCAGTATCTTTCAGCACATTTAACAATCCCCACTAATCACCTGACCTCTGAGTCAAAGTCAAGGACTTTCTTTGCATTTTCTAGTCTAGTTTTTAGATGCACTGCAGCTGATTACCTGCACAACAAGTATCATCTTTGAATTTCATGTATTCCTTTATATATACATATAAAGAGACAGACAGACAAATGACTACTTCATGATCTTATGTTCATTACTAAAACAGCCATTAAATATAAATGAATCAAGCTTGGATTCCAAAATTACTGTAGAACCAAATATAACGTGCTTAATGTGGAGGAGAGAAAAAACAATCAATGACTCTGAGTCAATTTTAATGTAGCTGAACATCATGCCATGTAAAGAGCCACATTAGCAGACTATAGAGTGGTAAATGGCCTCATTACTTGGGCAAATCTGCAAGAACAGACAGACAAAAGGGCCAGTAAACACACAAAGTGCATGTCACTGTTATTACTTTTACACTAGAGCTATATGCTGGACCACATCAAAACCATGTTGGAACGACAACAACATTCACAGCATGTCAACTCAATAAATGCAGAAAAAGAGACCTTTTACTCACACACACTAAATATTTCCCCTTGAACATCAACAAATAAGTCCATAATTGCTTGTTTTGCTTTGAACAAAATTTGCTAGCCGTTTCCTGCTTTTGGTTCCAGTAGTGGTTTTGGTTCAGAACTTTCCAAAACTTTAGAACTTAAAGGATTAGTTCAACCAAAAATTAACATTCTCTCATTACTGTCTGACATCCCAAATGCTGTTATTTAGTTTTTTGTGGAACACATTCTTTTCCATATACAAGTGGAATATGTAGTTTTTATTTTCATAGCCATGAATACTATGAACTCTTGTTTGAAAAAGAGCTGCATAAAAACACTCATAATTCCCAAATTAAAATGCTTTTGCTAATGTCATACTCTCATACTTCCAGATCCAGAATCTTAACTTATACTGTATATAACCTTATTAATAGTCTAGGTGAGTCATTTGTTTGTTAGGCTACATGTCAGATCTCATAGGCTAATGTAATAGAAGTTTACCTTAGCAAGACGAGCTCTCTTGATCAGATCGTTGAGCTTGCGAAGGGCGGCGTTACGTGGCAGCGACTGGATATCCTTGAACAGGTCTTGCTCTTCTGCCTCAAACAGCTTGCGATTGTCTGGAATCAGCAACGGATGTGACCAAAAAGAGCCGATGTAGACACGAATCACCTCAGGTGTGTTGACGATCTTCCCTAGCGACCACATGAGGGCACCGTAGACGCGCATTAACTGTTGCGTCTCGATCTGGTCGGCCTTGTTGAGCACCACGCGGATCTTATCCTCATGGTTCTTGAGGGCTTTGATGACCTCTGAGAACTCGTCTGAGATGTCCAGTTTGTGGGCGTCGAACAGCAAAATGATGCGGTCCACGCGCTCGGCGAACCACTCCAACACCGCAGCGAAGTCATAGCCTGAAGGAGAGATTGGAAAAGAGATTGATATCCTGTCCAATAATTACGGTTCACAAAGCTTTTGCACCGGATGGATGCTCACACGAGAGCGGAGAGGCAGCCAGCCAATCAGAATGGGCAAAATGACCTTGTTAGATCTGGTGCTCAACAGTACTGTTGAACTGGAGATGCTGACACTCTTCCAAGTATCGTTAAAATGCTCAGGCCTGTTGCCGTTTTTATGATCTAACGTCTGCCAGTTAATGGCTTCTGCAGCTCAACTTCACTCCCTCTCCAGGGATAATGAGTCAAACAGCAAGTCCACGATTCAAGAGGAACGCAATATGATGATTCATTGGAAACCAAGGCTGCATTACGTAGAATATTATGGAAATATTTTAACTAAATAATGCATGTAGATGCAACTTGTGAATTTTGGATAAAGTATGTGTATGCATGAAATGTCTGTATGATTCAGAATGGCTGTTTTTGAGTCTGGCTATTATTTTAAGGAGCCGTAGACTCAGGTGAAGTAGCGTAAAACTAGCTTTTACATTATCTGGGTGACTGCACATTCAACTTCCTAGCTGCCAGAATCCTCCAAATGAAACCTAATGCTGTGGGCTAATTCATTTTGTAATGTATGATATGAGATCTCCACATCCATTTGCATTGCTGCTATGCAACCAAGGAAGGAGAAAGGTTATGACAATGCAGTACTGCTAAAATGAATCAAAAGCCTGGCCACTGTGTCCGAACCAGCCTCGACAGGAGATTGTTATTTTTGCTTTTAGCGGGGACAGACAAATCACTATCTCATAGCAACCGGTTAGGACACTGTGTGCTCATGACAAGAAAATCATACCCTTCTAGAGAAAACAAAGTTTGCACTGACAGAAGAAAATCCTTGAAAAAGATAAACTATCAGTACTTAAAAATCAGTTTTTGTCCCCTCAGTCCGCCTTGGCTATATGCCTACATTTGCTGTGCTTAGTGTTAGCATTTCCTAAAAGTAAAATTGTTAAAAATGTTTAGACACACCTGTTGGAAAAAATGGTTTATGAATAATTTATGCTTATGTGATGTCTAATATGTTGTAATTTTCCACCCTGGAACATTAAGTTGAAAGACATCTGAAATGAGGAAAGGTGATGATGATTCTAACCAGGCTCTGCTGTCGAGTCAAGCTGTAATTTTTTTTTTCCTCCTGACATATATTTTCTGTAACAACTTCCAGCGTATCATTTTTGTGATGACCTTGACTGAAAAGCAGTATATTTCCAAACTGGCAGTTCTGTTAGGAGCAATTAGTGTGTTAATATCTCAAATCAGTGACATGGAATATGGCAGATATAGCCATTTCTTCCACAGGAAGATCCAATGCCTACAGGAATGGGGTGGACCATCCCTTCCGATTTGGCAGTTTCACATTGGGGAGGCTTTATTGTCACCTGCAACAGTGTGATTTGTCTTTTTAACAACTTCTAGATCTCTATCCAGAACTGTCGTAATTTTAGACTGGGACTAGTCAACTCAAAGGTCTAAGAAAGGCAACATCTACAATAACAGACACATGAGACAATGTCATTGAGAGCAGGACAATAACAGCAGTGAAACTCGGCTTGGTATTACAGCTGTGATTATATCGTTGCAGAGGGACAGATCTGAGATCTGCGGTGCTGGAACTTCATTGGTGTAATAAGCTGCAGGTGTTAACAGTAGTTTGGCAATATCTACAATACCTCCATATGGACATTTACGCAGGCAGCTATAACCAAAGCCATCTTCTGTAGCAACTGTTCATGGAAAGAGAAAGATACAAAGATGTCAAATTACAGTACCACAGGAAAAAAAGGATAGACTTTTAATTAGAATTGTTTCAGATTCTTGTTTGAATGACAGAAGTGAAAGTTTATGCAGTTCATGGCATTAGAAAGAAAAGTCTGGTATGGGCTGATGAAAAACAAAATGAAAGATATGTATAAAATAACATGAAAAAAGGAAATGGTTTTGGTTGACGCTGTGCTGCGTTTGCACTCTGCAACATCCTGACGTGATGAAGATGCTAAAAAGGATGTTATTGAATCATACCATAAACTGACAACTATTAACTCAACTTCTTGAATTTTTCATTAAAAGTTACAATTCATTTGTCTAGGAATCAGACTACACTGGTTGTGCATTTTCTGATTCACAAAAAAGAGACTTATAAGTATTTGACTACTAGTTAGTTGTGCTGGATGATTCACTGAAAACAACCAGCTTATACGAGTCATTTGTTTGCGAATCAGACTCTGTTTAATGTCTGTTTAGTGTTTACACCAACTGTGATGTGACTAAATGACAGTTTAATGCTGAATAATGCAAAAGTCAACAGGCTTTGAATATGCTTGTTAAAAGCACCATCCGTTAATTCCAATGTAATATAGATACAAGGTGTTACGACATATTGTTGCAATCTGAGCCTAACCTTTTTCCAATTAAACACAAACAGTAGCAGGTGTGTGGTTTTGAGCTCTATGTGGTTCAAAGCTGAGCCATTATTTAATAGCATGCAACTACAACAAAAGAGTAACGCCATTAAATGAACCTTAACCACAAACAGAGAGATTTAAGTGACCACTGTTTATCTACAAACCTAGACCGGAGCCGCGATCATCAGTTACACAGTCAACTGAACATATAATACAACAGAAGCACTCCAGTGATTGGATTTGGCAGACAGTATTTCCTGGAGGAAATGAGCTTTATTTCACAGCACCTGCCTGTGGTGGAGGTAGAGGAGAGCTGGGAATGATAACGCCGCTCTTGGGAGCAGCACTGGCACATGGTCAATGGAGCTTTACAGCTGCATGCTCAGAAATACACTGCACTGCCGAACACTTGACAACAGAGTAGAACAGAGAGAATGGTATAACGGGTCCTGCAGTGTTACAGCGAAGAAAAAATAAATGATGAAGCTAATGGCCATTCTCTACTGATGACTCTCTTTGCAGAGGTGTAACTAGGATCAGATGGGCCCATACTAGAGAGAGAGAGAGAGAGAGAGAGAGAGAGAGAGAGAGAGAGAGAGATGCTGTGTTGATGTTTGTCAGACAAAGCAGTAGCATTTGCTTTCTGTGAGATGCTGTTTGTGTTGTGTATGCATTAAAAAGTGCTGATGGGTGACAGAACCGTATATATATATTTAATGGAGCTTTCTCTCAGTGTTGATGATGATCTATACACTACAGCTTTAGATCCACCAGGCTACTCTGTGATACTGTAGGCATCCAAGCCAAATTATGATTCTACATAAAATTCACTTTCAGTCCAATACTGAAGCTTAAGAACAGTCCACTCCATCTGCCTGACAGGAAGAATCTATAGAACAGATATGTGAAGTCCTTACACTACGGTTGAAAAGATTGGATTCATTAAGATTTTAAAATATGACTTTTTTTTAGTGTTCACGTATTCCCTAAGAAATATTTTGTATGTGTACTATGTAAAGGTTTTTGTACATGTACAATGGTTGACTCTAGAACAAAAGGAAATACTAAATTAAGAAAGTAAATGTAGAATGAAAATACAGTTGCACAGTTAATGTAAATACATTTCAGCTAGTTCTTGGTATTTCTGTGTGCAATATGTACCAAACAGTGATTATGAATGCTCTGTGGGTGTGCCGTCTGAGACCAAGGGCAAGGCTGAATAGAAAGACAACAACATCATCTAATTACAGACACACACATTAAGTATAAATATAAACAGATGCACCTGGCTGAAAACATCTGACTAAATGATCCTTAGAAACAGAATTCACAAAGCAATGCAGGAACAGTAGAAATCTTATCTTAATGATTTGATTCAGTTCATGCACCAGCATGCAGGAAAAATATGAAACTGGATAAAAGATGAACTGCCTGTAGCTATGAATATGAACGAGAAGGTTCCTCCCTATAATCTCATGTGACTGCTGGAGAAATTCCACAGACCTGCTTGACAATCAAAGAACGGGGGACGCATGGCAGACATTTACACAACGTCCTGCTAAAATTCAACCATCACACCAACATGTAAATGAGACTTTTGGAGAGGAAAATGGGAGGAGAAACAAAGAAGGGATGGAAATTTAATAGGGCTGGGTATCGATTCACAAGCTCTCGATTCGATTCTTGATTTTAATTACATTTAGTGACTATAGTTTTTATACAAATGGTAATGAAATTTAAAAAAATTAACAGTAAACATCAGTTTACAAATGATTAATTTATAAAAAATAAATAAAGACCTACATGCCTGTATTTTTAACCTTTTTTTCTGTATAGGGTCCTATTTTAAACAATAATAGGGCCATATAAAATGTTCTTAATTTTTCAGGTAATCAGATGAAGGCATAAAACAATTTAAAGGTGCACTGTGTAATTTTTAGTGGCATCTAGCGGTGAGGTTGCGAAATGCAACCAGCGGCTCAGTCCCCCGCTCGCCCCTCCCTTTAGAGAAGCTACGGTGGCCGACACAGGTAAAGATGTCGTTGGTAAAGACAGCAGAGACTAAATCAAGGAATTACATTTACTTAATTATTCAATAAATCAATGTTATTGCTAATGTTAATGTACTTGTTCAAGATTGTGTCAGGGTTTTATTCGCAAAAACAACAAAGTGACGAAACTCGCTGTGTAGAGCAGTTTATCCGTTTATGGCTACTGCAGAAACATGGCGGCAACTTCCATGCAAGGGGACCCACGGTGTATGTAGATAGACGTACCTCAATCTAAGGTAATAATAACATAACGGGTCATTAAGAAAAGTCTTTATACACCTCTGAAAACATAGTTTGTATATATTATATTGCATTTCTGTAAATATTACACATTGCACCTTTATCCAAATCAAATGAAAAATCCTTTTATTTTTTGGCAAACAAAGTGCTGCACAACTGAGGTTTACGGTTAAAATGAAAAAGAAAACAAATGTGATTATTCCTTTAAAAATAAAGAATAAAGTGTTAAGTCTTAAGACTACTAAATAGTAATATATTTTTGACAGTTTCTTCATGTTTAAATAAACTTTTATTTTGAAGGGTTGCCATGAGGAACTTGCAGCCACTGTGTATGTGATATGACTGTAGTTTTGTCAAATAAAAAATAAAATGCTAATGAAGTAAGCAGTTGGGGATGAAGTTCCTGTATTCATATCATCATAGTGAGACGACAGACAGAGTGACAGGCTTTTTTTTGTGACATTGCACAAGGTGACATCCAGTGGAGAAGACTAATGAAAAGATTCACATTAATCAAATCTTTTTTTTTAATGTTTGCTAAAATAAATATTGGAAATTTTGGCCCAGCCCCTAGAATTTAACCAACCTAGATCTGACTTACATTTTTAAAGATAAAATGAAAATGCAATGAAAACTAGAAACAGATTTGGCAATAGAATCTTTCACATTCAATTCACAACGTAGCTAAAACAATTTCTTTCGTAAATTCAGGAACTCTCGTCAGCTGATAAAGGAAACCAAATCACAAGAAAATCATTCCGTTCAAGTATTTATTTTTTAAATAAAATGGACCAGTTCTCGATTCCAAATTAGCACTTACGTTTAATCCTACATTTATTATTTTCAGCACAAACGACAGCTACAAAATATAAGCCCTCTGAAATGACCATGGAGAGCCCGGCACTTGGCTCTGGCCCCAGAAACATGAGTGTCTATAATCCTCGGTCTGTATAAGTTCAGCGGTAATACTATGGGCCACTCAGCTGCAATGGACTTCTCTGAAAGAGCAATGAAGTAACCATTTGCTAAACAAACTTACTGTTAAAAGGGCACTGGTTCAGTAATTAATCAAGAAGTGACATCATATAGTAATTTTTATATCACTGAAATGATGTCATTTGCGCTCGATCATGCATGAAATGTAAGGGAGGGTGGAAAAATTATACATACACTAAAATTGTTAACAAAAAATTTAAACGTTTCAAAATATCTGCCAAACCTGATATCCATTACAATAAGTGGCAAACCAGGAAGCACACATCCACCATTGTTTGATACAATACAGTAAAATAAGTTTTACTGTAGATAAATATATAATATATATAAAATATATAAAATGTAGCGCAAACTCAAACTCTATAAGGCCTGCATGAGGTCCTTACAGTTTACAAGCCAAAACAACATCCTTGTCTTGATAAAGCCTCGTCTTTGTTTTTGATCATATTCACCACAGACTTTCAACACATCACAATTAAAAACAGATTGAAACTGCAGTTACACAATGCACCAACGCAGTGTTGCTTTTCATGGGAAAATCATGAAGGCATCACGAAAAAATTATAACAGTATAATAGTTTTCCCCCCCCAATATAGTGATCAAGTGAACTCGTTGGTGGTTCGAGTTTCCTCAAGAATTTTTTTTTCAGTTGATGCCACAGTCAACAAGAACTAGTTTTCGAATTTGCAATCTGAGATCACATGATCTTGTTATGCAGTTGTACTTTGAAAACATTCTAGGACTGGTATAACCAAACACAACAATACTAAACCATTAAACCAAGTTATACTGAAGTGTGAAATGAATAACTTGGAACCTCCAACCTATAAATGTTTGATTACTTCCTGCTAAATATTACAAATTAAATGCAAAACCAGAACCAAAAAAAACATGTATATTAAAATAAAGATTTGGCAAGTCTTAATTAAGCATTAATTTAACATTAAGAATAACAGTAAATGTTTATTGAGCAGCATATCAGAATTATATCAGAATGAAGGATCATGTGTCACTGAAGACTGAAGTAATGATGCTGAAAGTTCAGCTTTGACATCACAGAAATAAATTACATTTTAAAATATATTCAAAAACATTGTAATAGTCTATGATTGTTTTTACTGTATTTCTGACCAAAGCAGCCTTGACAAGAATAAGAGACTTCTTTTATAAACAGTACAAAATCTTACAGGCCCTTACATTTTTCAAAGGCAGTTTTTATGTATCAATATCTCCCAATTCAGATTATATTTTTCTTCTGTGCACGTGCATGTTAATGCATTTTAGCAGTCAGTTACCTCTGCTGATCCTTTGTTTCTCTCCGCTCAGGATTCCTGGAGTGTCAATCACACTGATGCTCTCCAGAACAGGGTTGGGCAGCTGGGCACACACAAACCTGAGGACCAACCCAAACAAACCAGAGTCACACTCAAGGACACTGCAGACGTCTTACAAACTCAAGACTGGCACGCTAACCACAAACTTCCAGATTTTTAGCCTTCACTCTTGATTTGAAATTGTTTTCTTTGTTCTTTGTTTGCATTAAAAATGTACATGTACTGTACCAAACTGTGAATTTGTAGTAACTTGGTACAAAGGCATGGAGAAAAATGCCATAAATCATTCTTTTGTTTCCATCTAAAGCTGCAGTTTGACCAAGTTGGACATAGTAAAACATAAAAACCAAGACAGACTTCACATTTTTGAGTGTGTGAACTAGGCCCAGAAAAAGTGTGTCATGTTTTGGAGTGAATCGCTTAGGACCTCAGGCTACGGAAACATTATCCTAACATTTTCCGAACATTATTTATTTTCATTTCCCTAATATAACAGTGCTTGAGTTGGACACAAACAACTTTAGTCTCAGAACACAGTCTAGCATGTACATTTATGGCACATCTGGCACCAGACCACACGCTAGTACAATAAATGTAGCGGTTTAGGCCAAATATGAAAGTTAAGCAGAAGAGATTTAATTACTATTGTAAACTACCCACAACCAAACATTAATCTACTTACAAAATAACCATATGTGTAATTCTATGTACTAGTTTACACCATGCACACTGAGCTGCTGCTATTTGTGAATTCATAAATGTTATACATCTCTAAAAATAAATCTGAAAACCAGGGCAGTTGTCTCAGGCATTTCAAATGACATAAACCCACAGCCAAACAGGGTTCATGACAAGTAATATCTCATGAGCATGTTTACTATTTCCATGCACCGAAATCTGGAGACAAAAAAGTGCATTTCTTAGTATAACTCAGATGTTAAAGGGATAAATCACCCCAAATTAAAAAAATTCACCATTTGGTCTTACATTCAGATGGACAATCTTTTTTCTGGTAAATATTTTGCAGAACTTTTCCTTTAAAGTGTGTGTTGCTGCTCTTTCTGACAGAATTACATGAAAAATATTCAAAAATATGCAGGCTTTGTGATTGCAAAAGGCGAAGAGACAATTTTTTCAAGAGTTTCTGCTGATTTGCACAACAACCAGCGCAGCCTGCCAAGCCATCAGTCTACGAAGTACAGCAAAGACCACCTGCAAAAACAATTACATGCACACGATTGCATCACTTGGAGGTTTATGAAGGACTGTCACTCTACCATACACAGTTTTATCGTTCTGTAATTTTCAGACTGTGAATGACAGCCCGTTTAATAATATGCGGGAGAGCTTGATGGTATCATGTCCCCTTATCTGTCTGTTGCTCAATCACGTGACGGCAGGTCAGTGGATCAGACAGCATGAGGAAACTCGATCAAGAGAAGGAATGTAGCCTAGAAACCAGCCCCCCTCTGTGACATCATCATAAGACAGGAAGACCATGTTACATATACAAAGCTCTACCAAGACTAAAGCTCTTAATGTTTTGCTCCAGCGTTTAGCTGAAATATGTACATTTCAATAAACATAAGAATTAAAATAAAACACAGTTTTATTATTGTTTTAATCCCACCTGTTAAGGAAGGCATTCCCAAAGGCGTTGAGTTTCCGAAAGGGTTTTTTGGGATCCACTACCAGAGCGTTTCCTGGTATTAGTCCCTCCATGGAGCCATGCATCACTGCTATGAAGGAGTCAGTCGTGGGTTCTGGACCGATCCGCATACCAGGGAAGTCCTGCTCCAGAAGATATCTATAAAAAAAAAAAAAAGATGCATTCAGATGCCTGTAAACACTTCTGATCGCCATTACCATGTATAAAATATGATAATTATGTTGTTCATTTGAGAAAGTTTGGTTATTTAAAATCACTTCAGTTGAAAATACTGTGAATTCAATATAGATGTAGCATTTTTACATATAGAGTCCAAGAACTCACATAATAAAAGCTTGTAATCTGCATTTTTTCAATTTTAATTTTCAACATAATTTTGTTTTTAAAATTGTAAATCAAAAAAGTGTGTTATTATAATAATGCAGACTCTTAAATATATCTTAACCATTTTATGTCAATTATTAGATCTGTCATATATATATTCAAATTTTTATTTTACTGTATTCCCATGATAATAAAATTATATATATACACACACACACACACACACACACACACACACACAATTTTTAAACATTTATAATAAAAATAAATGTTTCTTGAGCAGAGCCCAAATCAATAAAACATAACAGAATAATTTCTGAATTCAAGACTACGTTCACATGGTTCGGTTGAGTTCTGCTGATGTTGAAAGGAACACTGTTAAGATCATACTCTTACAGAGAATGTGAGTTTACTAAGATAATGTTTACTCTTCTCAGCACAGAGCCATTCAGACAGACCCTGCTGTGGACATGTGACTGCACTGAGACTGTTTGGAATACAGTGCAGGTCAAAATGACAATCTGAGTAACTACAGGACACTTGGCTTCAACTGAGAACTTATTAGCTGTAGTTAATGCCAGTAACACAAGTGACACAGAGTGTAAACAGGACACTAATGTCATTTATGATAAGATGTTTTGCCAAGACCAATATACGTATCTAACACAGAGGAAGTTATCTATCGATCTTCTGTTAAGACTTTCTTACAATAATTCCAGTAAAATCATAAAACAACATTAAAACAAATCTGTCCTCCTATCACAATATTTACCATCCAAAAATTTTGGGTCAAAGCCATTAATACTTTTATTTAGCAGAGATGCATAAAATTTACCAAGAGTGACATTAAACACAGTTATAAAGTAGAAAAAGATTTCCAATTTCAAATGCTGTCCTTTCGAACCTTTTACTCCTAAAAGAACACTAAATGTGTCACGGATTCCGAAAAAAATGTTGAGCAACTTTTTTTTTAGCATAGATAATATTGAGCACCAAATCAGCATATTAGAATGATTTTTGAAGGCTCATTTGACACTGAAGACTGGAGTAATGGCTGCTTACAAAGCAGACAGCGGTGGATGTAAGAATAAAATATTATGTGACATGGTCAGCTAGAATGACTGTTCCAAAATATCACTCTATTATGAGTGCAATTCATTATACATTGACAAAATTACTGGACATGAGTGTCTTCAGCTCTTCTTAAAACAACGTGCTAAATGGCAATGAGCCAAGCTTTTGTATTATGTGTCCATGTTGAAAAGATTGAACGTTAAGCATGAAACTTCCCCTGATATTATAATGAAGTGTTTCATGGGCTCTCTCACATTCATGAAGCATACACAGAAAGTTGAGCTCATTTACTTTCATAGCTATGTGTTCAGTCAGCAGAATGGCCGCTGTGTCCACTGAGGCTCTCATGACCCCGATGAATAATGCACAGGAGGAAAGAGAGCCAGTGCGAAAATGAGCAGGCACATTTGTTATTGCCAGTGCAGGACAATACCTCACTCTCACATTTAACACTCACCTGGAGCAAAAACTCAGCACAGTCACTCACTCACTCCAAAAATAGAAAATAATGTGATTAAATTAACTACAGACAAATGACATGGCATTTAATGATGGTAAAGAACTAAAAAAAATACATACACTAATGTATAGGGATTTTTATGCTGAATTTATTTTATAAAAAATACAGTAAAAATGGCAATACTGTGAAAGATTATTACAAATTGAAATAACTGCTTTGTATGTTAATATTTTAAATTATAATTTATTCCTGTAATGACAAAGCTTAATTTTCAAAGGTCCTTACTGTTTCTTTTTTTTTTGCAATGCAGAAATATTTACAGTTACTTTTATTACACAATGGATTCTTGCTGAATAAAAGCATTAATTTTGTTTAAAAACTTACATTGACCGTTATTGACTGCTTCCTTAATGAAATTGCTAAAATATCTACAACTTAACATTAAACTCAAAATCACATAAAATTTTTACTATCACTTGCTTGCTTAATAAGTTGTATAAATAATTTGTTGTTGTAGTGACCACAAGAGTTCTTCTAAAAAGCATATCTGATATGTCTCCATTCACATTTCTACCTATTAACTTTTCTACATTCTGGAACCTATTAGGGACAAGTTACTATGGCAGTGCTGGAGTCATTGGAAGGGTCTCTCGTTGCCTGGTGATCTGTTGCCTTTCATTTTGGTCCAAAGTAGACCCCGTAAGCCTTAAATCACCCAGTAGACAACCATCACACCACAGCAGCGACATTGTGTCATACAGATACATCTTAGAGCTGGAGCCAGGCCTGGTCTGTTTACAAGGGAACCGTGTCTGCCTAAACTAAAATTATAGTACTATGTTAAAAACTTTGTTTAGCATGTAACATCAAGATCTGTATTCAGTGAACACAGAGATTAGGTTCTCATGTAAACAGATTAATGATATCTATAGCGTGGAAGTTATTTAATATTTTTGCTAAGATTTCTCATCAATTTCATTTTTAATCTATATACATTTAGGATATTTTGGATGTTACGAATGTGATTACTACAGTTATTCAAATATATTAAAAAAATGTTGTCAGATTTTACTGAAACACTGTGTTCTTGAGACCTTCTCACATTTTTGAAAAATGCTTTACCAAAACTAGTCTGTGTTAAAATAATATGTACCTAATTATAATATATTATCATGAGTGACATTATATCATTACATCAAATACTACATATAACATAATTGAATGCACACAAAAAATAATCAGAACATATTATAAAAGTATATTATATATTCACTACATATATTCACATAATGCATTATATCATACATTGTGCATGTATGGCTTATTCATAAAAATATTATGAAGTGCTGGATTATAATGTTTCCTGACTGGTGTCTTTATAGAGCTCAGGACACTAAAACTAACATCTTACCTTATGAAGCTGGTTTTGCCAGTGGAATACTGTCCCACCAGGAGAACCATGGGCTTATTGTCAAAATCTGCATCCTCCAAAGCGGGTGAGTGAAACTCGTGGAATTTGTAATGTTCCTCCAGTGGAAGCAGTTTGGTTTTGTAAAGCTTCTTGAGTCCTTCACTGACAGTCTGGAAGACTTCTGGATCTTTCTTTCTCCTTTCATCGGTACCCAACCAGCTGAACATGATGCAACTCGAGTATAGGCAACCTTAGACGATATATCTGTTGTTTTTGGATAATTATTTCACAATACGCACAAATGCGCCTTGGTCTTACTGTGGTGTGTTCAAATGAATGGATTTGTAATGACGTCGATGTATTTTAAGAGCTGAAACTGTCCCCTTGTCTCTATAGGCCACTCACGACACAAAACGCGCAAAAGATTAGACCATAATTACAAAATATGATGAATTATATGATATTCGGTTTATATGTTAAGGTCGAAAACATGACCCAACGGGCAGCCTTTCATTCAGGCTTTGTTGTAATAAAAGCGCGCGTCGCTAGAGGCTACAATGTATCACTCAGCAAATGCAAGAAATACAATTGCTATTATGAAAGAGAAGAGAAAACGAGCACCAAATCCTCCAATAGAGCAGATTCACTCACAGTGACAGGCGTCCAGAGGCTTCCCACTGCAGCAGATTTAAATGCCAGTGCGCTGGAGAAACCCGACACTGGAGGAAATGCTCCCCTGGTAAAGCCCCACCCAGGACACAAGATTTTCAGTCCAATAATCCTCCGGTCAGGGATTGCAGCGCCACTGTAGCGGAGGGTGATGGTTGGTACTGCTGCAGTACTGCTGTCCTCCAGAGACTTCCATTTACATCAGCAAAGTGAATGGTGAATAAAAACATACTTTAAGAGTGTTTATTTTTTTTATAATATAATATAATATAATATAATATAATATAATATAATATAATATAATATAATATAATATAATATAATATAAAGTATAAATACACACATAGCTCATAAACATAGTAACACAATAGGCTATAAACAGTACTAATAGGTATTAGTTCGATGTGAGATATGTTATCCAATGTATTTTTATGCTATCCTCCCACGATTCTGAAAACAAACATTAGACAACCAGACAAATTTTTTTTATTTAAGTTTCTGACAAACATTTTTAATGTTATAAATATAATTGTCAAAAATGTTATAAATGAATTTATTTAATAATAATTAAAAAAACATTGATTTAAAAATAATAAGACTTGTTTCGTCCTGAATGTTTTTAACGAATCTATTGAATGATTCAGATATCTAATACATTTAACAGTCAATGTTTGCCACCTACCGGCATAATGTAACACAGGCTATACAATCTATCTATTTGAATCTATTTGAAGCGTATCATTAGTTCCAAAGGTTTAACAATTACTCGTTTGCGCAGCCCTAAAAGGAACCAGTGCAAAGAGACATGACACTGGAGTTGTCATGACAGTTTAAGAAAGTCCAATATCCAGTTACACAAGGGCATACCAAGGCCCAAAAGGTCCGAGTTTGCTTACTAAATGCTGGGGGGAAATCCACAAACAGCATTCGCAGTGTTCTTCTCCTCCAAATGCAAACGCTAAGCAATTATAATATAATATAATCATATAAAAAGCAATAATATAGGACATAATTGCATATTTAATGTATAAAAATAAACCCAAACCAAGTGCAGTTGGAAATATTCGCCTAGTGGCAAGCATTTATAGAACAATAAACTTGATAATAAAGCATGTGAAAAAGAAGAGAAAAAGGTTATTATACACATATAATATAGTCTATTTAAAATTATATCTAGTATAAATATAGATACGTATATAATGGTGTGTTCAGTTTAATGTGATTGTAATAACTTATTTCATAAAGAATGACTGAGATGGGCCAAGACTGTGTAGTCAAAGCATGATTAAATTATGCTGAAAGATAAGTCTGCAGGTAATATTCAGCATAGTGAGGGTGCCATGTACCTCTACTTAAAAGCACTACTTCAAAGCACTTCAAAAGATGAATGTATTAAATCAACAGAAAATAAAAAGCAAGACATTCTATCAAACGTTCCATTGCTATTGTGCAAATGTTCCAAATACGAGTGTAACAGAACACAACACTAGATGGTGCAATAAGACAACGAAACAATAACCTAATAAGCCCCATTAAATATTATTTCTGTAAATAAACGGTTTTTAAATCCTTTTGAGTGTTCATTCCTAAATATCTCTACTTAAATAAACAATGTATAATCATTTACAATTGCTTTTGTGGACACTCAGTCAGTGTCCTTTCGAAATGAAGTTCAAACTCACAAAGAGTACTGTAAGTGAACAGAGTGGAAACTGTGAATAATTATCTTTCACCACTAGATGTCTCTCTCACTCACACAATAGTTTGTGATCTTTCATTTCAAAGTTTAATTCAAGTCGAGGACAAACATAGGATTACTGGAGAACCAAATGAAAACAAACTCCAGCTGTAATTAAATCACATTATTATTCCATTCTTGTGAGTTAAAAGACAGAGCCAGATAATAGATATCTTGTAAACAATATTCTGTGAAGCAGTTTCATAATGTAATGGAGAGCAGAAACAAATTCCTCTCCTTTGTGTTTTTGATGAAAAGAACATGGAAGCGAACAACCATGACACGTTTTTCAAGACAAGTCGCTGCATTTTATATAACTGAAAGAGAAAGATAATTGAAACTGGGCTATTTAATATTCAGGACCTGTATTGTATCCCACTGTTGTCCTTGTTAGTGACTGATGAAGCACAACAGATATGAACACGCACTTCTGTTTCATGTGCATGAAGGCCTGAGGCTGTTTGTATTGCTCTCTGAATCCCCGTTACAAGAGCTAACTGTTGTACAGTACAGTAATACCGTGACACAACAGCACTTTGTATAATGGATTAAATAAAATAAGCAACTTGTTACACATGATAAGATGACTTTTGCCCCCGTAGCACTGTGCAAAGAGAAAAGTGCAATGTTGCTAAACAAAGTTAAACAACTACCAATGGCTATTGAATAGACAGTTTACCAAAAAACAAACAAAAAAAAACTGTAGAACAGTTTTGGTTTCCATTAATTTGCACTGTATGGCCCAAAAAACTCCCACATTTTTTTCAGAAAAATTTATTTTATGTAGGAAGGAAGAAAGAAAGTTAAACCCTAGTTTTAAAAGTTTTCCTATAAGAATTGTTTAAGCTATTATTAGAAGGATAGTCCGTCCAAGAATGATTCATTCTCATGTTGTTGCAAACCCTTCAGACTTTTTTTTCTGTGAAACACAAAAGGCAATATTTTCAATAATGTACATGCTACATCATATGTGTGACCCTGGACCACTAAACCAGTCAGTACAGTACAGGTATAGTTGTAGCAGTAGCCAAAAAAACTGTATGGGTCGAAATTATAGATTTTTCTTTTATTCAAAAAATCATTAGGATATTAAGTAAAGATCATGTTACATGAAGATATTTTGTAAATGTCCTACTGTAAATACATCAAAGCTTAAGTTTTGATTAGTAATATGCATTGCTAAGAAATTCATTTGGACAACTTTAAAGGTGATTTTATCAATATTTAGATTATAATTTTTTTTGCTCCCTAATTCCAGAATTTCATATAGTTGTATCTTGGCTAAATATGGTCCTCCCTATACAAATCAAACATCAATGGAAAGCTTATTTATTAAAAATAATTATTCACTTTACTACATGACACAATAGTGGAGATAAAATATCCTCATTTAAGTTTTTTTTGTATTGTCCTTTAATTTACCAATAGGCCTACTGTCTTTAAACCTCTGCTATGAACTAAATAATCAATTTAATTATACAAAACAATCAACTTAACATAAAAAAAAAAAAAAAAAAATGAGGTATTGAAATAGTATGACAAAATTTCTGACAATGCAATGCTGCTACTGACCAGTCAGAATCATGTATTGTAGAGAGTTGCGTATTCATTTTAATTTTGCAGGGTATATTTTTTCTTTTTTAAAGCAGCAGTAAACTTTTTTTTAACTGGAACTGCAGCAGGTATTTGAATACATTTTGAGGGAACAATGAAAGGAGACAGTCTCGTGAATTAGAGAGGGAGCTTCATCTGTCTTATCATATTTAAGGACTAAATCTCTGGGGCAGCTCGCACAGATTCGATTTATAATGTGTCATACATCCTGACAAGTTCGCCAGGCATAGCATCTATGAGCAGCAGCGTGTGTTTGTGTGATTCTGTCACTTTGGTGGAGCCCATGAGGCCATGCAAACCTGCTGCTTGTTTGTGCCATTTCACTTTTGTATTATCTGGCCTGATCTGTACATAGTGATACCACAAATAGAGGTTACTTAAAGGAATCTGTCTCCCTTCATTTATCTTCTTGAGATTTCTTACAGTTTATGTGTAGCATTACATACAGACTTAATGTATTGATAGGAAAAAACATAATTTTCTCTCTTACTCGCTCCTCTTGAGCTGTGATGTGGGCTGGCGACTCATTCTGAGCACTTAACAGTTTGAGTGGCTCCACAAGGATCCAATTATACACACATATTAAGCCATACAGTGGAGTGTTTAATAGCATAAATGCTAAGGCGTTGTTTTTCAATCCTGTTCAAATTGTATCCATGTCAGGTGTTGGGCATTTTGCACCTAGCTCTGGACAATCCAGTATCAAGAAATATCAGAAATGAGATCGCTTTACAGTAATATCACAGTTGCTTCTAGACATCAATGAGATTAAAGGAATAGTTTACCCAAAACGGAAAATCTGTGGCAAATTTACTCCCGCTCATTCAAGAACAAATTTGGAGACATTTAGCATTACACCACCAATGGAGTTTCTGCAGTGAATGGGTGCCGTCAGAATGAGAGTCCATACAGCTGATAAAAAAAACAGTAATTCAAATGTAATCTCTACAACTCACAGTTCAGCAGTTATTCATGTTTTGGTGAACTATTCCTTTAACTGGGGAGTAAAAAGACACAGAGGAACACCTCAATCGTTTCAGATGTGATCTCATCAACTGTGATTTGCCAAGATATGAAATTATGCAATCAAGAGTCAGCAAGCTCCATATGAACTCAGATCATGTGGTTTAGAAATAATAACATTAATGTTTGAGTCTTCTTATCCATTCCTTTTATAGCTACTTAATGGACTGTATGTCAACAACTTTCCCAAAATGAACTAAAAATATGATGTTGCTGAGCTTGTTGTGAAAGTTCATGATATTCCAAAAAAAAAAAAAAAAAGTTTGTGTGTTTGTGTTCTTAATTTTTTGTCAGAATGTAAAACATTTTCTTGCTCTGCCTCTGAAAACAGAATTTCGCTGTTTTACTTTTTATTTTTCATGATCAAATTAGTTCCTAGTGGATGAAATTCAGTCCCACCCTGTGTCTGTTCTTTTTTGATATCCTGTTCCCTAGAAATATATGATGGAATTAAGATGATTATTAATGCTGTTTCATGTGGACTTTGAATAAAACAACTTTTCAGCGATGCAATACACAACATTTAAGCGATTTTCTCTGAGAGGACTGATGGTTTTTCAGTCACACTCTTTAGCAGACCTTGGACCAAAATCAAAATGAATGCATGGTGAATAGTGTTCAAAGGGATAAAATAAGATATAAAAAGCATAATATGCATGCAGATGTATGAGTGTATGGCGGTGGGAGTCATGGAGGATTTGAAAGGAGGACAGAGTGAGACGTGAAAATCATCTGGTGTGATCACTAATGGTGAGGAAGCTAATGGACTGATGGACTAAACTGCAGGTGGGTCAGAACCACAGGCAGATTAGTGGGTCAGTCATAGCGCACTCCCGTCCACTGCACAGCAGGATTAAACAGCACTGTAAATGTGTGGCCTGTATCAAATATTACTGCCCTACGCTAATAGCTGAACATTATTATGGCCATTAAGGCAATTCAGTGTTCCCACAATGTCCAGAATCACTTCCTATGGACGCCTGCTGCTGCATGATTTGTGCCTCTGATTTTCTGTGACTTTCACAATCTTAGAAATAATGCTGATTTTATTATGCAAAATTCTCAATTCCATTTTAGATGGTTACATTATAATCTCATTGTGCTTCTTTAGCGGTTAATGAGATTCCAGTTTTTATATGAAGGCATTTTCAGTCTAATAACTGCAGAAATGACTTATTCTGGTTCTAGTGGAGATTCACTTCCTATGCATGAAGACATGAGTCATTCTGAAATGCATTCAAGCCTTGGACTGTAAAGGTCACCCTTCATGGCTATTTAAATTAAGATGTGTTTGGTCTTTTGCAGCTAACAAAAATATCTTCTAAGAACATTTTAGTCAAGTTATGAAATCAGAATGTTCTCTGAATGTTCAAAGCATCAAAGCATTTTTTCTTGGTAATGAGAACAAAACATTCCATTTGATCATTTTGTATACTTTAATGCGAACAAAGTCCAACGTAAAACATATTTCATAAACCAAAGTTCTAAAAGTTTTGGCCGAAATTCTGGGAATGTTCCCTGTTAGATGGGTCGTTACTAATATCTGCAAAAAGGCCGCTTTCAAGAAAATGTGAAATGTGGGAATGAATGAGGCTTGAATGGCACATTAATTTATCTGACACAGAACAAGACAGCCTTAACTGAGAGAGATGAAACACCTGTAAATAATAGAGGAGCTACATAAATGCTAGCAATCTCACTGAGGAATACAAAGTTTTACATCAACAATTTTAGCTCTTAAATATCAACACAACTGTTTTCATGCCTTCAGTAGGAGATGAAGCATGATTCAAATGAGCTGTTGTTCAAAAACTCAAGGAGTTTTGTCAGTAAAGAGATTAAGGGTGACGTCCTGCCAGTCAGGTGCACTCATGCGGAGTGATTCCTTCTGTCAGACACTCACAGGCACTCTTCCCACAGTTCAGCTCTTTGTCACCGCTTTGACTGGAGTGGGACTTTGGTGCTACAGCCGTGATGGATGACATTCTAATTGAGAATAGAGAAGGTGATGTTCAAAATAATCAGTTGGCTGCATGAGGTGACCAGATAATCATGATAAAAAAAGGCCAGAAATTGTGTGCAGCAGTAGAAATGATATGCTGGAGACCTGAATTCGATTCTGTTTAAAAGGTGAATTGTTAAAGAATGTAGTATGCATAACACTTAACACTGTTTGTGTTTAAAAGGTGAACCGTTGAAGAATTGACTTAACCAGAAGAATAAATCTTCTGGAGCAATACAATAACGTACTAATATATAAGTAGCCTAGTTTTTGAAACTAGCTCACATTTTTAACTAGTTTTACTGAATAGCGTGTTCTAGCCCACCGTTCACAGTTCATAAACAAAACAGTAATTTTTGATGAATTGATCAGTTTATCCAGTTCTTAAAATTATTGATTCATTTAGGTGTGTGAATGATTCATTTACGAATCGCATTGATTCCCTGTTCACCTGAACGACTCAGTGATTCGGTCGCCTCGGTTAACAGCCTAGAAATGAAAATATTTTAACGACATAAAGGATTATTGATATTCTGTCTGGAATACTTGATTCTGATTTGTCAAGCGCAACATCCAGCAAAAAAAAAAAAAAACACCTGGTGGCAACTTGCATCTCAAATAATGATCTGAGAAACTTCAGTATTACTGTCTTCATCTTGCTTATAGGTCAGTTGGTTTGTACATTGTAATGGGCTATTTTTGTTTTGTGAAATCTTTGAGATAAAACACCCCGCAGGTTTGATTTCATCTGCAGATAATATCTGATGTCTACAAAGATATGGTGGTTAAAATGGCAGTCCCCATTAATTATTATTGCATGCAAAAAAGATACCCGCATATTCAAAACTACTTTTAATTCTAGTTTCATAGAAGAAAGCCTTGGGCTTGGAATGACATGAAGGTGAGTAAATGATGCCAGATTAAAAAATTTTGGGTTAACTACCCAACCCCCCCCCCCCCCCCCACCCCCTCAGGAAAAAAAAACACTGTACAATGTTTTAGCTGCTATGTTTAAGAATTATTGTTGCTTTATAAATAGTCCCTAATCTATCATTTTGCCTAACATATGTTACGGACAGAAGCTCAAAATAATAAAGCTGCACAGCACAGATGGGCTCAGGTCTCTTTCTTTCATGCTTTTCTCTGCATATGCACCTACAATAAGAGAGAGAGAGAGTTTCTTCCTGGCCGATTCAGTATTGAAAGCATGAATGTGTCACTATGTGCTATTATTGTCTGCAGTAACTGCTTTTCCGCCATGATAGGCTTGCAAATCTGAATTTAAAACTGCAGTAGTGCTAGTATAGGATGTAATATACACAGGTCCTAATAACTCACTTTGACAAAGTTGCTGTACAGTATCTCTCTTTAAAAGTTCAGAGTGGGCTGTGCAGGATAATGGTTTTGAATTCCTGCATAGATTTATCAAGTACAGCTAAAGAATGAATATTGCCTTAAAGTGGCCCATTATGAGCTCAGGAGAATGCATGCATGTATTTGAGGCTATTTCTAACAGCATAATAAAGCAATCAAAGCCAATAATTTTGCCTGCATTCAGAGAATAATGAACATCCATATCAAAAAAGGGGAAATCCATTTGCACACTTTCAATCTGTATTGCACCAGTCCCAAAACACATTAAAAAGTCAGATGAAGTGTATGGATTCATACCGATGCATTAAAGCACAGTAGGTACAATGCACCAGTCTTGCACAATAATGTTTCTGCTGCAGTCAGCAGCTAAGAAGCTCAGTGGATCAATGAAGCTCTATTGACACCACATCTTTTTCATGTCATGAGCTATAGCTGCATGAATAATTAAACTGATCAATCTAAGCTGGGCAAGAGCTATTATCCCTATTGACTCTGACATTTCTTTATGAGCACTGTTGAGCGTCTGAATAGATGGCGAGATTGTCTCTTTCAGACAGTATGAAGAGCAGGATTTATTTTTGAGACACGGGTTTATGTTGACGGGGCCAGAGGAAGACCGCTAAACAACAAGAAACTGGAGAAGAGAGAACTTAACTCTTTAATACATTAAGACGGTATGAATTTGATCTGTCATAAGTGAGATTGGAAATTTTAGAATTATTAGTAGTAGTGTTGCAGCCATTTATTTAAAAAAAAATAAGAATTTGTGTATGTGCCTTCCATAAACCTTTTTTGGCTTCAAAATAATGAAAATTGTAAGTTTTAATAATTGAATAAATGTTCAAGGCTGTAGGGGAAACTCATAAGTCCTTGCATTTTAATAATTTAATTAAGCACGGGAAATTATGGGGACATGAAATAGCTGCTATTAAAAATTCAAAGGTTTGAGCTATTTTGACTAGTGTTGTTGTAACTGGTTCAAGCTACAAATTGAACAAAAACAGTTCCTTTACTTCACATTGATTGTGCAAGCAGTATTGTATTGTAGTTGATGCTGTAACCTTAAATTGTGTAGTTCAATACAAGCACTTCAGATTGCTGCTGTATTTAATTGCACCTAATTTAGATGATGTGATATGGGTCATTGCATCAAATCTGTCTCACATGACCTCACAGTGACTCTGAAGTGACTCTGAATGTAACCTTGGTTATTACAGGGCTGGTCAGATTGCCTCAGGTCTGTTCAGCTTGATTTCACAACTAAAGAGTAGAAAATCAATGAGCACGAGGATGATCCACATGGGTCAACAAGACGAATATGAGCTTGTGTACTTTATAGATCTCATTCATCTCATTTCTGATGTCTCTCTCTTCATATGCCTTGCATGGCACAATGACACACACATTAACACATCAGACATCAGTTCAAGTATAAAAAAAACACATACATGTGATCGATAAAACTCCAGTGTAGAATTATAAACTGTAGTATTTACTCGCATTGCCTTTTTGTATTACATATTTTGTAATTTTGGAAAGTAGCAGGATAATAGTAACAAAAAGTAACAAAGTAACAAAACGTACCTTGGAAATGTCTTCTGTCATTTGTCAACGATGAAGCACATCTGTGCTCTGCATGCAGTTTTGTCCCTGTCCTTGTCACTAACCTGCCATGTCCACTATCCATGACAATCCTTATACTGTATGTCACTTTAGTTGAAAGTGTCAGCTAAATGACAAATCAGTCATTAGTAAAACTAGACTTTTAGGGGAGTAGCATCTGCAATATAAAGGGATTTTACCCTATTAAAGCATTTAATGGCTGAAGGACGTACGTTTGGGCTGAGCAGTCACATCAACAGGGCTTGACAGAGGACGTGGTGTCATTGTGAAAGTGCACAACCATTGTTAAAGTTCCACATGGCACTTTTGACTCCAGCTAATTAAAATTCCCATTTCACCCTCAATAACACTTTATTATTTGGTTGAGTGACTTCCCCTTCCCCTGCACACTGTGACTTTGTGTAGCAGTACATGCTCTGCTCTATCAGATGAGGTTTAAGAGGTCTAATCTGGCCAGACAAAGCCAGTAACAGACTGATCCTCCTACTATGAGGTAACACAACAAAATAGCATGAATTACTGTGTTATGTTCCCACTAACTGCCACTCATCACGACCGCTAATTTGCTTAGCAGTGCCAGGCACACATTGAAGCATCCTGCATTCTCCTTTCAGAGTGAAGATGTTGAAGCTAAGTTGAATATAAGAGAGTACCATATTGTTACCATGTTGTTTGTCCTAAAACAAGTGAATTTGCATGGTAAAAATCTATTGGAATATGTTTTACAAGAATATAGCCTACTGTTCAATTAATTCGAATTCAAAATTTCTCATTTGAATCAATGTGTTACTTAACATTTCTTTGGAATTGTTTGCGAAACTTGCCAGTCTCTGAAGAAAAATTCCGTTTTTTGTTTTTCAGTGTATTTCCCAAGATTAAATCCCATAATGTTTAATAAACTATCTAGATTTTATAGATCTTGGCCTTCTTGACTGACTCTATCAAATCAAATATACAGCATCATAATTTTCTCATATCTGTTGATTTGGTATTTTATCCTTAAAAAATATTTGAAATTGTTAACATTTAAATTAAAAAAAAAAAAATAATAATAATAATTACCAGTGTTTTTTCTTTATTTTGAGGGAAAGATAAAACAAAACTTTTTTGTTACTTTTTATCCAATAAATTTGGCTACTATATATATATACAGTACAGACCAAAAGTTTGGACACACCTTCTCATTCAAAGAGTTTTCTTTATTTTCATGACTGTGAAAATTGTAGAGTCACACTGAAGGCATCAAGGGCTGTTTGACCAAGAAGGAGAGTGATGGGGGAGTGATATGACATATTTTCAGTTTCACACTTTTTTGTTAAGTATATAATTCCATATACAATTCCACATGTGTTAATTCATAGTTTTGATGCCTTCAGTATGAATCTACAATTTTCATAGTCATGAAAATAAGGAAAACTCTTTGAATGAGAAGGTGTGTCCAAACTTTTGGTCTGTACTGTATATATATACTGTATGTGTGTGTATATACTAAAAAACATCAAAAGGGCTTATACAGTAAATATATATATATCTATATATATATATATATAGATATATATATATATAGATATTTTTTTTACTGTATAAGCCCTGTTGATGTTTTTTGTCGGAAAGAAAGTAGACCTTATTTAATACTTTATATGTGGTAGAATCACTGTAATGCTTACAATACATTATATCCATGTCGAATGATTCATATGCTAACATATTTTGAATGCCTCTAATAGCTGGAAGACTGAGAACATCACGAAAAACATTCATAACAAACGAAGAAAATTAGTCATAAGAACGGCATCAGTTTTCCCCAGACTGTTCTCGTTTCTGATGAAAGTATGTACTGGTTAAACTGTTAGGGCACAATGCAATGTTATTTTTCCTCCTCCTTTTCTCAGCAATGCAGAAGGTTGCGTGAAGTTCATCTGATTAATTCTGCTGGTGAGCTCTCTGCAGGAAACTTCAAAGACTTTTTATGGACACCTCTACATACAGCAATCTACATACTCATTAAGACCTAATTCTGCTGGGCTGCACAGGAGGCAGACACTATCATCAGAGACAGCTGGCTCCACGTTTAATGAGATCTTCTCAATCTTTTACTGACCGTTTACTTTAAACTGGTTTTTATGAAGAGCTTCTGAGCGATACTGGATAAATATTTGATACAGACAGACAAAAGCCGTCGCAACCAAACCGCCACTTCTGCACAGCAAATTAAACAATGTCCATCCTCCGAAACCCTGCGACTTTCTTCTGTCCAGAAGACTTAATGCATCTTGTGAATACACTGGACTTGACGGCATCTGTTGCCAACACACCGCAGTCATCACCACAGACTGTTGTTATCTCTCCAAAACAAAATCCAACCTGCTGTTAGATCACTTCACAAGCTAGCAGCTGCTTAGGAGAACCATAACAACATTACAACAGGCGCACTGCCAGGGCCCTGTTTGGAAATGCTAGAAGCCACAGATTGCATTATTTCATTTGAGCTACAAGGATAAGAACATTCTTTCCCAAGAAAGTAAGGTTATTATTAGATTATTTTTATGTCTTGGAAGCCATTAATCTTTTCAAGCTGTGACCACAGACCATGCAGATTGCATTTTCTTTCCCCTCTGTTTTAAATTTAATTAAATTAATGGACAAATCTCAGTGGTCCACCAGTGCAGCAGAATAACCATGTTTGAAACTGACTCAGTCTTTTAAATGGGAGACAAAGTGAGATAAAACATATATATATATCTTTAGCCCGACTGACCAATCAGAATTCGGTATTCCTGGGAGCCGCATAATAAGCCTGAGCTAGTTAAGTCTAATAGTCGGACAGCTTGTGAGTGCAACACAATTAGAGTGGGTGGAAGCATAATGTCTCTGAACCCCTCTGAAGCACTCAACTGAAAAATGTCATTTTTTTTGCAGCTCAGTTTGCCAACTGGATGTCATTTTAGCCCATCCTTTTGTTTTCACAGAAAACAAGAAAAATGATCATAGCCTTAAAGATGATAAAGATAGCAACAGAGGAAACAATTAGTCTTTTTGTTTTCTTCGTGTCTTCTTTAAAATGTGGGAGTACACAGTGTGACTCATAGCACTTTTCGCACATTCATTAAACAAGGAAGGATAAAACAGGATTTGATTATTAATGGAACAGTTCACTCAATTTACTCACCCTCAGGCTATCCAAGATGAATTTGTTTCTTCATTGCAACAGATTTAGAGAAATTCAGCATTACATCACTTGCTCACCAATGGATCCCCTGCGGTGAATGGGTGCCGTCGGAATGAGGGTCCAAACATTTTATAAAAACATCACTATAATCCACATTTTTTAAACTTCAAACCATTGGTTCCATCTTAAATATGTGTCAACTATCGATAATGTTACTTTCTCCAGTAAAAAAGTCTCACTTCTGGTCTGTATCAGGAAAGAAATATGTAGATCAAGCATGATGTACAAGCGATAACAGTCCAAAATGGTTCAAAAACAAATATGTCCAGTGGATTTTGATATGATTTTACAGTAAGGATTACTGGATGATGGACTTCTCTTTTGGCCAGAAGTGACGGTTTAATGTGCGGATTTCTTGTGGATCATTGGGATGTTTCTTCAGGTTTTTGAACTCACACCCATTCATTGCAGAGGATCCACTGGTTAGCAAGCGATGTAATGCTAAATTTCCCCAAATCTGGTCAATTGATCAGAAAATCATCTGCATCTAGGATGCCCTGAGGGTGAATAAACTCAATGCAAATCAGCAAATGTTTATTGTTGGGTGAAATATTCCTTTATGAAATCAAACTGTTGTAGGCTTGCCTTTCAAAGTTAATATTAGTTATATTTATTAGCATGCAAAAGCCATTTTTACATGCTGATCGAACTTTGTTTTCAGCCTGAATAGATTTAAAAAAAGAAGCAACTGTTTAATGAATTCACTAGCTTTGTTTTTCAAACCAGAAATAAAATGGCCTTTCAAATCTTAACCTTCAATAAACTTCACCTTCCCACCCCTCTCTTTGTCCTCTGCCATGATCCTTAGCCAGCAGCAGCTTGAAGCCGACAGAAAGTGTGTACCGACTCTACGAGAATGTTCTCTCGCACCTTTAGCTGTGTAGTAATAGTTACTGTCAAGACTAACACCCATCAAACAATGCCCAAGGCCTTCTCTTCAAATCCACTCTCCGTCCAATTTAAGGTGAGCTGTGTTTGAATGTGTTCGCAGTTACCGCAGAATTCAAGTTGAGATAAGCTGTCATGGTGGGAAAACTTTAGACCCTCAATGTTGAGATGGTGGCCAAGACAGCTAGACAACCTTATTAATGTTCTAGTCCTCAGCAAGCAGCTGTCAACATGTTTTAGATGTTGTGTACACTCATATTCTCAAGAACAACAGCTCCACTGGCGCTCGGGTCGAGGCAGTTTTTAATTAAAATCCACTTGCATGCAGGCAGTCATGAATCACCTGCCAAAAGGTGCAAAATAGAGGGAAATTTGTCACACAGACATATGTTGAAAAGAGATTATTTATTTTTATTTTTGACAAGGAGTGTCATTAAAATTTACAGTGATAGAACTGCAAACTGTCAGTCATTTTGAATAGACACAGCACAGATGAGAAGTGCAGATGTTCACTATCCAAAAAAAAGACTTTAATACGTATATATATATAGGCATATATTTGGGGCAGCTGTGGCCTAATGGTAAGAGACTTGGACTAGTTACCCAGAGGTCGCTGGTTTGAGCCTTGGTGCTGACAAGAGTTGTAGGTGGGAGGAAGTGAATGAAAAGTGCTCTCTTCCACCCTCAATACCCATGACTGAAGTTCCCTTGAGCAAGGCACTGAACCCCCAGTTACTCCCCGGTCAGTTGGATATATAGCTGCCCACTGCTCCGGGTGTGTGTTCACAGCGTGTTCACTTCTCACTGCTGTGTGTGTGCATTTGGATGGGTTAAATGCAGAGCACCAATTCTGAGTATGGGTTAGCGTACTTGGCAAATGTCATGACTTTCATATATATATATATATATGAAACTTTAGATGGTGTATACTTTAGATGGTGTCATTTAGTAAATTATTCAGACCAGAATTTCCTTTCTACTAAAATGACGGGATACTTTTAATGTAAATGCAAAAATGTACTATAGCAGCACAAAAGTTATGAATTTGATTTCCAGGAAACACATATACACATGTGCAATGTAAATTTTCAATATTATAAATAAATGCAAAATTTTCGATGCCATAAGATGTTATATATATGTAATTTAAACATTAGATTAACATTATCCTATAACATTATCATCTTAACATAGATTATATCTAGAAAAGAAACGGATCAAGTTTCCATTTTATCAAATGAGATACAATTAGTGTCATACTGCTCTCACTTCCTCAATATATATGTTGCATAAATGATCATAATCTCATGAATAATGAAGAGCTATATTTTTTTTTGTTGCATTCTGAATGTATCTCCACATGATGATATTCCTTTCCTTTTTGACAATTTCACAATTATCGCAATTTTCCAATCAGAGATGCATTTAAATGAATCTCCTTCTATATTTAGTTTAGGCCTCCTGATGAAGATAACAGATTTTTGCATTTTTTGAGAACATCAGAATACAATAAATGGATGCATTATGATAATGATTTTTTTTTAAATTTATATTCATTCATTTGTAAAAAATATATTAATAACTATTCTAATTAAAATTATTAGATATTCCATTTTATCAATGTATTTTATTTATATACTAGTATATATATATATATATATATATATATATATATATATATATATATATATATATATATATATATATATATATATATATATATATACTAGTATATATATATATATATATATATATATATATATATATATATATATATATATATATATATATATATATATATATATATATATATATATATTAGTTATGTTTCATATACTAAATAACTGTGTTTGCACCCAAGTGAGCAGTAGGCTTAACATTTAATATTGAAGAAGCAACAAGAGACAGAAACAGCTGTCTGGTAGATCAAACCAGCAGACTGACTGATGCCAAGCAGCAAAGTGCACCAAGATGATGTCAGATATAAGAGAAAACCCTGGAGACACTACAGACAACAGTGCTGTGGTGCCACTGGTGGGCTCTTTTGAGATACATGCGTCCTAGTTTCTAAACGGGTGGAGTGAAGGAACACATCCTCTGTTCTACTGATGTGATAGCACACTCTTTCCACACGCACAGCTGGGGGTCGCTTGAGACTCCCCCCCCCCCAAACCCTTGGGAGCGACATCAGATGAGGCGCACCACACCGAGAATGGCTCACAGATCTTTTCCGAATCCTTTACGTGGCTCACATTCTTTCATGCATTAAGCTATTAAAAGATCACAGGTGAGCACTGGCTCAGAAATTCAGGTCACAATATCTCAGAGGAGACGCTTAAAGCTAAAAGTCTTCATAATGGAATCATGACATCTCATTAAAATCTGAAGCCGTGAATAGCATATTGTGGTGAAATAAACAAGCAGCAAGCAAGGAAAAACAGAGCTTCTACTGTACGTTTAAAGATGTTTTGAAAAATAGAAATTTAGAGCAACATCTATTAAAAAAATAACTATTTTGAGCTAAAAAATTATAGTAAAGACTTAGATTGTTACAGAAGATTTCTATTTTAAATAAATGCTGTTCATTTGAAACTTTTTGTTCATCAATGAATCTTGAAAAATGTATCACAGGTTGATTGTAAATCACACAACATTGATAATACATCAACATATTAGAATTATTTCTGGAGGATCATGTGACACTGGAGACTGGGGTAATAGCTGACTAAAATTCAGCACTGCATCACAATGATAAATCATATTTTAAATATATTAAAATAGAAAACCGTTATTTTAAAAGGGAGACAAATTGTTTTTAAAGGCATCCTAAATGAACATAAAAGACTTATTCAAACAACAGTAAATATTTCCCAACATTTTGAATTTTAAATTCTTATAAGTATTAATAATTTATTCGTTTGTAAATCAAAATCTTTGTATTTGCATTATTTTGCAGCATGAGAGAAGAGCGAAGAACTGCGAGAGCCCAAATGGCCAGTCAGCACTCATGGAGCGGGTCTAAATAATGCAGGAGTGAAGCAGCGGCTGATGTGATGGACCTGACAGACTGGGCTAAATGAAAGAACAGTCCTCAATGTCAAGCAGACAGTAGTTAGGCGGACACTATTTATTCAGCCATTGTGTCTCTGTCTGCCCATTGTGTGCTGTGAGAGGTGACAAATGTTATTAAGATTGTCTAGTTTAATTTGAACCCAACTCAGGTCTCATCGTTAGCGGGATCTTAAAAGAGCCTCTCGGCAGTGTATAGATTTCAAATAGAAGATTTTACAGGGGCCGTGAAGGACATTTGGATGTCATTAAATGGATGAGACATAATTTATGGTCTAATTAAAATCGAAGAACATTTTCACCAACAATGCAACGGTAGAAGACAGAATCAGCATTCGTGAAGAAGGTGAAGACCTGCAGTTAATGATGCTTACACTTTTAAATTTCTTATACAAAAAATAAATAAATAAATAAATAAAAAATCCATGTTGCACTGTTCCACCACATTATTGAATTATTAAATTTTGTCTTTATTTTTTCATCCACATCAGCTCCAGCTCCTCAGGTCCTGTGAGATGTGCTGGAGCAGCTGCACATAAAAAGAAGAGAAGGTAGATGTGTAGTTTGACACACAGTGTTGAACAGCAGCTGTGATCTGAGGTGCTTGTAGACGTCGCATGTTTGCAGTGAACACAAAGCACCAAAGCAGAAAAAAAGCTTTCATATCTGACAGGTCAGTGTCTCATGTGTACTGTGTACAATGTACTGTACATGTTCACACTGTCTACTGGTGGTATTAGGAAAGAACAGTTCTTGTTACAGAACATTCTTGTGCGGGTTTATTCTGGAGTCTCTTTGTCTGGTTTGGCTACTTTTCCAATATTGAAAAAAAAGGTCCATGCAACCAGTTGGCAGAAGCTTCTACTAGATCCTTATTGGAGAGTTCAAATAATACAAATTCTGTCATAAATTACGCAGCCTCATTCCAAACTGTATGTTTTTTTTCTTCTATGACATTTTTGCTTTTTATTAAGAGACGACAGTATATAAGAAGTGGGAAGAAAATGAAGTGGGATAGAGAGGGGGGTACAGAATTTAGAAAGGACTGCAAACTGGGACTCGAACTTGGGTTGCCCAAAGCGCAACGGCGCTATATGTCATGAGGCTATAAGTGGCAACAAAAAAAAGAAGATATTTTGAAGAAATAGTACTGATCAAACAGCTTTATTTACCACTGAATTCTATTGCATGGGGGGAAAACACAAAGACATTTCCCAAATTATGTACTTTTATTTTCTACAGAAGAATGTCACATAAGGGCAATTTATAAAAGAGAAAAGCTAATAAAATATTACTATTGCCCCAAAAGCTTTATACCAACTGGACACGTCTTTGTAATCTTACTGTATGTAATCTTACCCTTTGTGTATTTGCGTTCTATTAGAAGGCCTCTACTGAGCAAGCAAAATTTCCATGTGTAGGTGTTGATAAATGAACTTATCATATAATGCAATTATGAAATGATTTCTTTGTTTGACTTGGTTCCTAAGCAGTTAAACATCAGGCCGCATGAAAACCGCATTAGTCGGAGGGACCCAGGAGGCATCAGAGCGCAATCAACTCATTTAGTGCCCCTGTGCTTGCTGTGTAATTACTAAACCACAGCAGCCAAATGGAGATCGATGGCTGACCGAGAGGCAGAGCGATGAAAACACAGAGCGAGAGAGAAAAGGCTTACGCTCAGCTGCACATCTGAAATACCATGTCTGCGCAATAAAATGTCACAACACGCCGTGTCTGCCGCAAAACAAGATTACCTGATGTCAAAAGCGCAAGATACATATACAGCCAGTCATGCAAGGGGAAAAGCTTCAAGCATGGAAGATTCACTGCGGCTCAGGCATCAAGCAAAGTCAAATTTGGTGGCGAGAGCTGAAAAGGAGAGAGAGGTAATGCAAGGGTGAATCAAGACAGTATTAATTTCATTCTAGAGGGAGCACTGATGGGGAATGGGGAGGGATTTTTTTCTCTAGAGTTTGGCGTCGTGCGGATAACTAATTTCATTTAGCAAACAGGAAAAGAAGCTGGTGCGAATCATTTAAATGCACCTTTTTCATTCTCATTATGTTAACATGTTCAGGTGTAAATTAGGCATTACACAACACCCTAAACACAATATCAGTTAAAACACAAAATAGTAATGATACTGCCATCTTTTTGCATTAAGCAGCATTCTCTGCAGAGGTCACCTTCCATTACAGAGAACTTAAAGAAACTGTTTCCAAAACTGAACACCAAATCAGCATGATTTCTCAAGGATCATGTGACACTAAAGACTGGAGTAATGGGTACAAATTCAGTTTTCCATCACAGGTATGAATTACATTTTAAAATATATTAACATAGAAAACAGTTCCCCGACATATACTCCACACTATTACACCACCAGCCTGAACCATTGATTCACGATGGATCCATGTTTTTATGATGCATATGCTAAATTCTTTTTTTAGTTCAACTATCCTTTTACAGAAGATAATCGTTAACCTCTTCAGAGTGACTGACGGTTTGGGGCAAAATCAATGATGGGAAACCATGCGCTCTTGAACATGAGCGAATTGATCAGCAAGAAGGGGCGAAGAACAAAGGCTGAGAAATTACTGCCAAATCCTCAATTCTTTATCTCCTGACAGCAATTCATCCCCGCCTCATCTTGGTCTTTTTTGGCAGGATCTTACATTTTCTTGCGGCGGTAATTTTCTTGACCTTTCTCTGGCAGTGCAATTTCACCGTCCTCCCTCCAATATCACAGAGAAATATCAGGGGGGTTATGCAGTTGACAAAGGGGCCAGCACATAACAAGCACTGCCAAACTCCTAGACATGAACTTAGCAATAACAGAGAAAATCGATGCTGGCCCCACTGTTCCTGATCTTTTGAATGATGTGGACTGATGGGAGATGTGGGTGCTGGCAGAGCTGAACAGAGCAGAAGCAAAAGTTGAACCGTGGATCTTCTGCTGTTGACCTCTTGAGCGACTAGCATTGTGGAGTCAGCGGGGTTAGGCTTACACACAAACCCAGAAGAGAATCTTTTGTGTCCTCCCCCTCAAGTGCACAGAAGCCTGCGCTGACAGTGGTGGCAGGGGAGGCTTTATTTTAATACAAACTGTTTACTGGGAAAAACAGAGAACTCTATGATCCTGCAGAGGCTTTTGGAAAGACAAATCGAGCATTTAACCCTATAAAGCCCACTGCATCATATTTTATTCATTGTATTGCATTGCATTATTTGTTTTGCCCCCACAATGAAAACTACAGATCTTTGATCATAAAAGTGACAAATATTTGTAAGCATTTTATGTAGGTAGTCTATAAAGATCTTACTGATTTATCCACCCTTTTCTTGAACACGAAAGTAATGGGTGAGTCTTCCAGTTTATTAGTCACTATAGGTAAACAACGACAATAATAAAAACGTGCATTAAACGTGAAAACTGTTTGCACAACAAAGCAGTGTGTTCATAATTAAAATAAAACATTCAAATAATATGATAAGCAGCAATATCAAGCAGCAAAACCAACTGTTTAGTAGCCTACAGCTAAAAATAGATGGACGCAGATGAGACCGGAAGCTAGACCCGTAGAATTTACAAATGGCCATGCCCATTTTTACGGCAAGAAGAAAGGTGGATAGAAATATTTATATATTATTCTATTCAATTTACTATTATTTGATTTTCCAGTTTAGTTGTTTCATGTCAGGCTTTGCAGCGTTGCATTAACGTTACCAATTGAAACTACAACAAATATTAGAACTTAGGGGCTAATCACCTCTCAAAATTCAGATGTAAGGGGGATTTCATACAGAAAGCATTTTTGATAATGCAAAGAAAAAATTCTTATTTCAGGAACATTATACAGGTAAAATTGTAAAATAATTTCTCATATCATTATTTCATATACTGTATGACTACACATTTATGCCCCTTACATATGCAAATCATGTAAATGGGTTTCAAATGGTATTTACTTAAGGACGACAGTCTTAAATAGCCAACAATTACTTTAGTGAGATTTAAAATGGCAATGTGTCCAGAGGCTGTGCGCTCTTTAGTGGAGTGTTTAAGTGCTCTGTTGCTGTGGATCCTTTCACTCTCTCTTTCTCCATGACTGAGGAAGGGCAGACTGACTGTAGGGGTCTTGGCCTGGCTTCTATTTGAGAGCAGTTTTCTCTTCACAATCTGCCAAGGGATCATCCTAGTGTTTTCTCTTAAAAATACAGATGACTTTGGAAATGTTTTTCGCCCTTCTATCAGCATTGAACTATATTAGTCCCAGAACAGCTGGCATAGCTTCATTTCTAGGTGTCTGTTTTGATTTTGAATATAGCCATCTTGAAAAGCGAGCATGATCTGAAAGTGACCTAAAAATATGTTTTTCAGACTCCGGTAAATGAATGAAATGTGTTGTGTTAAAAAGCTAGTTTCCCTTTCATTTACGGAACTCTACATTTTATTTAGAAGCACTAACTATATTATGTAGCTGTTACGAGACAAGCCATTTTTGCAGCCCTGCATTAAAAACCAAAATACCAAAACGAAACAAACTAAAATGAATCTCTATTCACAACTCCAGAAGAGCACTGCATTGTGTTCTTTATATTGTGTGATGTGGAGCACTCATCGGTGTAGTATAAGTGTTAGGGGCTGTAGTTTTGAGATATTTGGTCACTGGCTGTGATAACCCACCGCGGCAGCTTGCTAGTGGCCCCTTGATAGCCATTCTGAGAGCTGGATAGTGATGAGTCTTCAAGACAAGAAAATCTCTCTAAGACAGAGGGATGCACACGGAGACAAAAGCCGTTCTGTCGATTAGTGTGAACTTACAAGAGGAATGAAACACCTGCTGCTGCTTTTCAGTGATTACATTTCATTTTCATGCGATGCCAAGGCTGGAGTAATTGTTGTCCACCGAGACACAATAAAGCTGGTTAATATGTTTCTCTATCTGGACCCAAGCCCCTTTCCTTCAATACAGTGGAAGTTAATCCACCTTGGGTGAGTGATGCTCAAGGTCGTGGCAGGGGCTGCTCTCTCTCTTTAGCATCAGAGAGACACTGAATTTGTCTTTATCAGGCTAATGCAGGGCTGCAGTTTCCAGCCCTCCGGTGATGCAGTGTTTCCTCTTTCTGCCATGAAAAGTTTAAAGCTTAACACACTGGACATTTTGAGACATGACGTGTGTAATTATCTTAAAGCTCATGCTAAGAAAAATAGTTCACTACAATGTACAGAACAATTGGTCCAGCAACATATTACAGTCATATCTATGCTTAAGACTCATGCTGGTGAGAGATTTTAGCAGGTGAAATGCAGTCATTTCAATAGGAATCCACTCAACCTTAATTAAAGCTCAAAGCGAATGGGTTCGAGTTGGTCATGTGGAATCAAGCATGCCAGATAATAAACAATTTTCTGAACACACTGCTTCCTTCTGTTCTTGGATAAAAAAAGACCCCTAACCTGCACTAAGAGTGCCCACCCACTTTTTATGTGAAGTATTTTTCCCAGAGGGATTTTTAAGTCTTAGTTATACAGCTACAAACCAAGAACCAAATTAACCAGCTACAAGGTGGATCACAACATTATAAAAAACTAAAATTAGACAAAAGGCAAAGGTACAAGACCATGTACTTTACAGCTTTGACATAATCAAAGTAAAAATGATTGATCAATATCAAAATGTTTTACATTTGTTACAAATTGTGTGTGTTTGTGTGTGTGTATATGTATATATATATATATATATACTGTATACACACACACATACACACACACATACACACACTCAAATATTTAAGTATTTTTTGAGCAAAGAGACTTTTGTCTCGATTATATCACTTGCAGTGATTCATGGGAGTGGGTGCTAAAATTTTCAAGTGTCTGAAAAGTGATTTCTTTGTAGAGCCATGTGTAGTGTAGTTTTTCCACCAGGACATCTGCTTTTAAGACAATTATTTAAAAAAAGAAGGTAAAATAGTGTGGAGAGACACCTTCAACAAAATAATATACAGTTGATTAACAACCGTGTAGTGCACAGTATATCTGTATTTATTTAATCTTTTTTTTTTTTTTTTTTTTAATCAATCAAAATGAATGGGACTTTTACTCTTGGAACCCAGCTGTTGCACTCTGTTGGTTGAGCCAATGTTGCTGTACTGAGATGATTGTGAGCTAATGACAAACATTTTGATAGTGCCTCCACAGAACCACAGCGATTACACATTTAAAAGAAATCAACATTTGAATGGCCTATAATTACCACACTAGAATAAGAAGTACTTACATCAAAAAAATGACACACTTCAGCTTTAAAGCATCACGGTTACGGTGCCGTTGAAAGCGATCTGATATAATGTTTTTTAAAACATAAAGAAGCTCTTCTGTTGTGACACAGCATCCTTAACCACCAGGATTCCGAGATTCCCTAAAAATAGACTCCTCTGCATTGTGTTGACTAGTGCAGGTCTCCTACACATATCATTAGATAACACGTCTGAGACAAATCTTACTGCTCTCACCCTTCTCATCTTGATCTTCCCTCATAATGACTCATCCTCACTAAAACAAAGTAGGCATGTGGAGACTCGTGCAGACTATTCAGAGCACACACTTTTACAATATCAGGAATCAAATAAGGACCCAGTGGTTTATTCTTCAAAGCTATTAGGTTCAAACTCTGCAGTGCCGAGGAGTTCAGCACGAAAAACTGGTGGCAAAATCACTGCAGCATCAGGAAGGGCTATGTAAGAAAACACCAGAACCTAATTGGATGTAATTGCCGGGTGCAGGCAGCCAGACTACAGCAAGTGATAAGGGCATCTGAGCTGCGCCACGTCTGAGTCTCAGTATTCTCCCAGCTCCTGCAGAGCTCAGCCTTCTAATGAGAAGAGGAGGACAGACTGAGGAAGTGGTAATTGGATCCTCCCTGTCCTGTCGCCCGGGCATGTGTGGCGATGTGGCTGTGCTTTATTTAGATCCTCTAGGCAAACAGTCTCAGTTCTCCACTTGCCAGCAGCAACCGCAGAGCTCATGAGAACAAACCACCCCTGCCCATCTCGAGCTCATTCGCTTGCAGAACAGAAGTTTGCTCTCTGCAACTGCATGCAGCAGATATGCCATTATATTATGGACTAATGAGGCTGTGCTGACATGCTAATTAAAGCAGGCTGGCTGTGCGATTCGTTTGGGATTCATCTAATTTTGACGACCATGTAAACAACTACCTTAAGTATACTTTGATCATTGTTTACTTATGCAACCAGACGACAAGGAATAAACGCAAGCAGCAGGCCATTAAGAAAAAATAGGGTATTTATTGTATGTTGATGTGCTAGCAGATCTATCTCACAAGTGCTTCGTATTGGGGTAAATTCAAGCGAAACAAATGAAAAGGTTGTGCGCTGTTCTCCAGTGTGAGTTGGTGTGTCACATTTGGTGTGTGTTCCACAAGTTTGTGTGCGTCCAGCTGCCAAACTCTGTTCTGGAGAGCATCAGTATGATTGACACTCTGGGGAACCTAGGGAGGAAGACAGAAGAGAAGATCGGCCAAAGCACATACAGGCAGACAGGGTAGGTTATTATGCATGTACAGGTATGTCAAACTTTAGTATGAGGAATATCAGTTTTTGAAATATAATATAGATGGTGTGTTCAAAACATTAAAAATACTGTCTGATTTGGTTTTCACTACTGTCTACTGAGATGCCTTTTTTAAGCATTGCATTTTGTATAAGCTAAACATTTATGGATGTATTTTTTTCCAACCTCAGACTATATTTGAACGAAAAAAAGAATTGGGAATAACACATTACAAATTATGCATGTTGCACATTTTGGGCATGATAAGCAAGATTATGTGATATTTCTTACACGTATAATATTACATAATACCTGAGCTGCTTTTTAAGTAACCCTCTTCCTTCTCCACATTGCAGTCAAGTCTTGTCCATTGTGTGCAACAAAGTGTCTATACTGCAAGCGGGTGGCAGGATGCAAAAAAGCAACAAAAGTAGGCCACCCCCATTACAATCAATGAAGTTATCTACACTGAAAGACTGTCAGAAGGACAAACACAGCAAAAAAACACCAAAATGCCAAACTCAACACTGATGTTTTGGAAAAGGAGTCTCAGCCGACTAATGAGAGAAAAAGTTACAGCTCAAAGATAAAGCACGAATGTATGGAAGCTTGTTTCTGCCACTTGAAAAAAAAAAAAAAAAAAAAAAAAAAAAAATAAAGGTTATTGTTGCTTTTTATCTCACAATTCAGACTTTTTTTTTTCTCAAAATTGCAAGTTCACATCTCGCAACTACCTTTTTATTTTTTTATTCAGTGGCAGAAATGGGCTTCCATACAAAAGTAACTACTGTAATTAAAAAAAAGTATTTAATTTATTTATTAATATTAAATTATTATATTAATTTTTTTACAATGAATTGCTTTTTATTAGAAGTACCTGCTTAAATATACTTTAAAACATTTCTCCAACACAGATTACAGTAAATATAGGTACAATTTATAATTTCTTTGCAGCTAAATATAATTATGACATTAAAACAATAATGGCATTTATTTTTTTAACAATTTTACTAATTTAGAAAAAAAATGATTATTATTATTATGAAAAAATTATACCCTGCTCAATGGTTGAGCCACTGTTGCTATTTCAGACTGGGCTGCGTTTCAAAGAAGCAGTGTTATTTTAGCATGGTTTTTTATGTTTGAATTATTTCACTTAAATATTAGTAATTTACATTTTTACTTATTTGTTTGCATATTCTGTTTTATGTCAATGAATAAAAACCATGTTTAATAGTTTTTGTTCACTGTAATGACACTGCCCAGAAGCCTTGTGAGTCTCAGTTGATCATACAGACCATTGGTGCATTTCTACAGTCTACTACTTAGGTTTACAATGCTTTTTGGAAACGCTGCCCTGTTTGAGATGCTCAAACAAACAGAGCAATGTTTTGACAGTCACATTGTCTTTAGGGGAATCAGCCAACAAGCAGTTCACTTTTAGTTGACTCATATTAAACTGGGATAGGAAGCATTATTACCATTAGAAAATGACATACTTCATTCACCTTTAAGTATTTGCATGATTATCTCTAAAGCTCACTCGAGTTTGTTTTGCTTAAGAGTTACCTCCAGTACTTGACAGCACTTGTCTTTTTATCAGACAAACCCATAATGTAGAATGTAGCATTAATATAGCTGCAGTAATGAGGTCATGTCATTGAATCAGAACGTCCTGCAATCCCAGCATACCTGGGGTGTGCCGAAGAGACAAAGGGAGTGGACATAGCAGAACAGCAGGACACAGATGTAGCCCCTCCTGGAGGTACACACTCACTCTCTCTGCCTCTCTATCCATCTTTGACTCCAGCTGAGCTCTGAAAGGTGAGGAGAGGCCAAGGAGGAAGGATCACGAGAAAGGCATCTCCCATCGCTGAGTGTGTGCTGACAGTTCACATGGGCTGATCACCAGCATTTTACTGCTCTCGATGCCGTCCAGAGCCATCTCGCTGTCCACGCAGAAACGAGACGCCAGGTGCTCCAGGTGAGTGCCAGATTTCTGCCAACGCTGCAGTAACACAGGGCATATGAGCACATGTGTAAGTGCACATTAGCTGTGGACAGCATAAACTATCTTGCATGTAAAGTATAGTACACATTTATACTTCACATATATCTACGCCTCCCTGCACAACAAACAAAGTGAATGTTTTCTGATGCTACAGTATGCTGCACATCCGACACTGACATGACTAATGTGAAGTATGGAAACGCTGACATCGGCCTGAGAGTAAAGCCTCTCCTGAGGGGCTGTCTAACGCTGGGACTGATACTCATAGAGCTGATGTCAGTGTGTTCCTCCAGAAGCTTTCTAAGTGTGGCCTGATTTATGGTCTGTCACTTATGTCTCCTGCGTTCTCGTCAGTGGAGTTACCTGCTTGCCGTCGCTGATGTTGCACGGCACGAGCAGGATCTGGGAGGCAGGAAAAGTGGTGGAGACGGACAGACAGTGCTGCTGCTGGCGAATTTGCTGTCCATGGGTGTAGATCCACTCCTGTGTGGGGAAAAAACAGGCTTTTCTGGTACTGAACTAATGTATAACAAAGTTTGGTGAGCAAAGCAATAAAATTGTACATTTCTCCAAATCTGTTCTGATGAAGAAACAAACTTATTTACATCTTGGATGGCCTGAGGGTGACAAAATTTTCAGCAAAATTTTCCTTTAAATGTTATGTGACAGATTGGAATGATACCAAATTAACCTTTAAAATGGCAAACGAAATGTCTTTAATGAAGTCTTCTAATGAGTCACATTTTTTCATTAATTTGTCAATATTTAGCTTAAAAAAATCTTTCATAGATTTAGCATTTAGCATTTACATTACACTTCTGCATTTACCAGACACTTATTCAAAGCGATTTTTTAATAGCGGAACATAAGCAATTCATCACGGAGCCAACAATATTTATATTATACAATGGCATATTTATTAGAAAACTAGATTAGGAAACAAGCTACTGTAGAGCATTTACAGACTTGTTCATTTAAAGATGTCTGTTCTAGTATGTCATCTCTACTTAAATGCTAAACACAGAGCAATAGAGAGAGAGATGTTGGAGGAAAAAAGACACTTTTTTTCATTCCTTTGAGAAGGTGGTCTCATTTGCAGTTCTGAGACACGTTGGGAGAGAATGACGCATGAGGGCAGTGTGAAAATGTACTTTTGTGAGCCATGCTGATGAACCGCTTCCCATCTGGTGAGTCTTACAGACGCTTAACAAGGTCACGCACAGCAGGCAGCAGGGAAACATGCTCTTGTGGTGTTATGAACACACTTAAGAGCTCTGAAATCACTTTTGTGGTGTTCCGGCCCCAAATCTACTTTCTACATTCATCTCTGGGCTTCATCATTTAGAGAACAAACATCTGAAAAATGCAGAAAACATTTACGAGGAACAAGAGAGAGACTCAGTTAAATAAATATTTTCTGAGTAGAATGAGGGTCGTGAAGTTTTTATGACTAGTAGTTGGTGGCTTTAGCTGAACCATATTTTCAGTTTAAGAATTTAAGAATTTTTTTTTGTTTTTCCATCACAGCATATAAAAAATATCATAAATATTAGGGATGCACGATCATGATTTTTCATGGCTGATTCCGATACCGATTTTTTCTTTAAACAACAAACAAGAAAGAAGGAAAGTATGCATAAACAAGATGTTTATTTGGTATTTAATAAGCCAAACTGGCTTTTGGCTATTGAAAACAATAACCATAACCATCTGAAATTAACGGCAGAAACTGCAAAGTAAGTGGCCTACATTCAATACAAACATAGATGGTACAGACATCAACATTTAGCTTTTGTGTTTTAATTGTGTTGAAACAACATAGAACTGGCCTCAAATTAAAAGATTAACTGTAACCATGTGAAATTAAAGACAATCAACACACATTCAGTAAGATGTTTCTTAATCAGCTTTCAGTATTTGTTTTAGTTTTTAAATTTGGTGTTAAAAAAAAAAAGCTTTACCAGTGAGAATAAAAATAGTATGCCATATAAATAAATTTAAAACTTTGGATAAAAGCGTCTGCTAAATGTATAAATTTATTTATTTAATAAGCATCTTGATATACCACACCTATGAGGTAGATGTATTACCTCAGCAAAGGAGAAGTGCTCACTAACACAGATTTAGACAGATTTGTGAACAATATTTGAAAGAAATAGGCCTTTTGTGTACATATAAAAATTCTTAGATCTTTGAGTTCAGCTCATGAAAAATGGGGGCAAAAACAAAAGTGTTTTGTTTATTTTGTTTGGTCTATCTATCTATCTATCTATCTATCTATCTATCTATCTATCTATCTATCTATCTATCTATCTATCTATCTATCTATCTATCTATCTATCTATCCATCCATCCATCAATCCATCTAAATTTAAATATCATACATTGATAATTTTACAGAATTTATTTTTCCTTGTAAAACACCCCATACATTTTTAACGGATAATTCCTAGTGGCAGAACTGAAGTTATGTTAATTTATTTTAATTTCACTGCACTTTCATACTATTTCTTTAAATACTATTAATAATAGTAAATAGTACCATAAAAATTCACATTTCAATTCTGTATCTTGTTTGCTAGCTCAAATTAAAATCCAGCAACTTAATGGACTTTAATAGCCATTCATGATTCAATTCTGAATGACGCACAATTGTGTTTTTTCTTCCAGGCTCATGTGCAGGTGAGGGAGCCATGAAGGGTGACAGTAGGGCAGATTAGCTGCTCAGAGACCAGAGGGCAACTCTTTGTTTAATATAATTACACAGGAGTGCACAAATGTGACCTGAATTATATTTTATCACCCTGCTGTAAAAGCTGCCCTTTCAACATGCCCTTGGTTGCATAGTATTTAATGTAATCTAGCATCTCAGAGTCGCAGCCTAACCCTGCAAGATGTCACTGTTTCCTGGCGTGAGAATAAAAATACACACTACCTTTGCTCCTACTTTGATTTTCACCAATGTTTGAGTGCAGTGCTTAAAGGCAAGATATGTTGTAAATTGTTATAATTTGACTTCTACGGTGTAAAAAAGTGAAAAGTGAAAGTGAGGTGACAGACAGATCGTTTTGTGAATGCAAGTTTTGTGAATTCCAAATAGACGTGGATAATACAGACAGTGCTATTTCTTCCAGCAATGGTGGTACCAAAATTAAATGAGCTGATCAATTAATACTTCAAGCATGGTTTTTCTAATATTATGTCAGATAGTTTTGTACCTGGTTGGCTGCTGGTTCGTCTTTGGTGATGCTGCAGGGTGCGAGGGTGAGCACTGGGAGATCCTGACCCTCGACTATACGAGATTCTAGACAGTTCTGTCTCTGCCGGATCACACCAGACTTACCATCGGAATCATCAGGAACTCTAGATTTAGTGAATGAAACAGCACAGACTTTATTATCATAAGATAATAAATACCCCACAAAAAAAGAGAGGGGAAATAATACAAATTAGGTCCTTAAATATCTCGGCAGTTTCCAATGCAAATGATTAAAAATTGCTTAAGTCTACTGACTTTTAATTGAAGACTTTGGCAAATCTGAGCACAGTCTGGGACAATATTTCTCATCAGATACTAAAACCAATATATATGGTATATGTTCATTTTATTTCTATATACTCGATTTCAACTCTCATTGGTGTCTACTTTTATTAAATGAAGGATAAAAGGAAGCATAAAAAATGTAATTGTTCAAATTAAGACTCAAATGAAACATCATTGAAAACCACTTTAATCTTACATTACAAGAGCAAAATCTAAATATTTAAATATTTTTTTCGAAATAAAGTTTAGTTAAATGTTTAGTTAAAAGTGCATCAACATTAACTAATTTAGATCCCGTATTAACGACAATGGCATAAAAAAACGGTTGTCTTTTAAGGACAAAAATACTGAAAGTATATGAAATCTGCCATAGTGGGTGGAAAATCTTTCCCTCGAGACAGATGAAAGCAACTAGTGCACAACAAAACAGCTTTAGACACAGAGGGGCCTTATACTGCCATACTAAATAACATGGCACTTTATAATTATCAATCACCAACCGCAGACACTCAAATACCCACACCACACTGACTCCTCAACTCACTTGAGCTCTGGATAGACATTGTCCAGATACCACTTGAAGGATTTGCACTTGAGACTCTTGCGGAGCTCTTGCCTGCCGTGAATGCTGATAAGAGAGGAAGAGAATGAGTGGAATAAGAGATGAATCTTTTCCCTAATGCCTCCCCATTATAGATGCACATAAACACACACATGCTATCAGTCACTCACTCTCCGTAGGATTTTCCCCTGGCAGCCGGTCGAGCTGAGTAGTAGAACAGTTTGAACTCATCCATCCAAACCTCAGCAGTCCTTCTGGTGTTCCTGAAACAGAAAGAGCACTGAATGTGAGCACTGAAAGTGTCTCATACTAAATTCACACTTCAGCCTAAAGAAGATCATTTGGATGACCTGCCATTTCATCAGTAAAAAGTTGTGTACAGACAGGTATTATACACTTGCAACTGTAATTCTGAGAAAATTGGAGCAGAAAACTCGCTGCCACATTCTATGGCTTTTATGGATTTAAAGAGGGAGTGAAGGTGATATATACACTATATATACAGTCACTTTTTCTTGTATGAAAACTGGTGTCATGCACTGCCCGTCTAGGTTCGTCAAGATATTTTACTGCAGGTTATACACTAAAAACTATACATATATGAACCATATCTGATTTCTATACTGTATATATCTAACATAACTCTGCTAACAGATGTAAAAAGACACCGTTTTTAAGATTATCTAGTAAAGCCAGCTAAAGCTTTCAGCAATTATTCATTAGCGCCTCTGAACTATACGAGGAAACAGATTTTGTTGACTGAGCACACTGCATAGCAATTCAGATTCAGAAAGAATGTTGTGCTATGCCCTTAATATTTCATTCGGTTTCATGCTGAGGTTTTTCCCTGGAGGCGAAACGTGATAAAAGCAAACAAATTTTACACTGCAGATTTTCTTCCAGGCAGAAGTTGGAGTATTATCTCTATCTTTGGCAAGAAAAATCCAACAAATAACACAGAAAAACATCCGAACAGAGATTAAAATAAAAATGATTAACATATTCAAATTTACAGGTTAGCAACCCCCAAGGACAAAACAAGGTCTTCTGATGTAGATAAAAAGTGTTACATCCTGGAATATATTATCAAAAACACAGCTGGATATGCTGGATATGAATTATTATAATAAGTATGTGCACTTCTCAGGACTCTTACTTTATGTAGGTGTTGGCATTGCCCTCCGGGAAGATGTAAGGATGTTTCTTGCGGAAGACGTGGCCGACCCTGCTACAGGGAATGATTTCCAGGCTTCCTCCACACATCCATACTCTAAAAGAAATCTCTAAAACACAACACAATAAACACCAATCACGGTGGGCTATACGGTATTTTAATAGCATTATGGCTGTAGAGAGCATACACTAGCAAACATTTAAAGTCAGTAAAATGTATTTATTTACCTACCAAGACTGCATTTATTTGATCATACTTATTATTGCTACTATTATTATTTATTTTTCAGCATCATTACTCCATTTTTAAGTGTCAAATGATCTTCAGAAATCATTCTAATATGCTCATTTGGTGCTCAAGAAACATTTCTTATAAAGTATATTATCAATATTTTTTGGATACAACTGTGATACATTTTAAAAGAACAACATTTATTTAAAATAAAAATATTTTGTACCATTTTAAATGTATTTCCCTTAATTTCTGATCAACTTAATGCATTATTGCTAAATGAAAGTATTAATTTATTTTACAAAAAAATCTTATTGACCCCAAACAGTAGCTAATATTGCAGAAATGTATGTGAATGGTATGTCATGTAAAGTAATATAACTTGCTGACATGTGTATATGTAATTTAAAGGAGCCCTCCAGGATACAGCTTCACTCTTACGCCAATAATTAGATCATACAGTTGAAATCTCCTGTCTAAATATGCTACTGCCCAATGCTCATTTGCAATTATGAGCACAGTAGCCTACTTAAGTCTGAATAAACAAGCCCTGCTCCAGTCTAATTCTGTCACATATGCATGGTTAATGATGGTATAACCCAGCGCAGAGAGAACCATCCAATTCCTCCACAGTGCATTGCTCTTAAGAATTTTATAGAGCCAAGAAAAAAATATACCAGTTAAATAAAGGCACCAAAATATGGTTTGAGAAAATTGCTTCCAGAGCTATTTCTAAGTTCAAATGTCATTGCGTGCCATTTCCTTTCCGTGATGAAACAACAACTCTAAGTATCCTCTGTCAGAGCTTGATCGAGGAAGGAAAGTGATTGAGGCTTATGTGCTGTCAGACAGGTGCTCTCATGCATAGTTATAACTCACCAAAGTTCTCCCCTCCCCAGATGTCCATGGCTGTGTCATATTTTCCCAAGCGATTGAACCAGGATCTGTCAATCACAAAAAGTCCTCCTGCTATGATGGGCGTTCTGAGGGTTGAAAGAATGAAAAAAGAGTGAACATTAAGTCTTGACACTAAACACCTCAATCCAGGTGACTGCTTAAAATACTGCTGTCACTCAGGATAGATGTTTGAAAACATTTCCTTTTGAATGTGGTTCGGTGAAGATTCTTGGAATGAGGAAAGAGAATAAAAGGCCACTGAAGCGAGTGTGTGTGGAAACAGTACAGCCCAGTTCTCATTCTCTGGATGAAGCTCAGCTTGCCCTTCAAAATCACTGTACCCAGAGAGCTGCTTCAAACATTAAGGACACTGGAGGAAACGGCTGTGGTATTATCGGAAGCATTTGAATTTCATCAGCCGTAATCTCTCATTGTGAAGTGGTAGGACACATTGTTTCATCTGCTGCTTCTCAGGGCGGCTCACATACTTTCATTTCAGATTCATTTACTCTTCACAAATCTGTTCTCATCTCGTTTTAGAAGGCAGAAACAAAGCCCAAAAGCTTCTACAATTGCTTCAAATAATTTCTAGGACAAAGGTATGGAAATAAATCAAATGTATGTTATTGCCAGATTTGAGAGATGGTCCTCACTGCAGAACACAAGATCCAGATCCAACGCCTCCCAAATTACATATCCCTAAACCTACCATCTCCACACCCTGGATTGATTTTGAGGGGCTACTGAAATTTCACAGTATGTACCAATTGTCATCAGATCGCTTAAAAAAACTGTTCACATCTCCTATATAATAGTGCACAAGTGGCATTATTTGAGTTGTCCATAGCACAAACATGTGGGAATGGTTACGAGTTTGAACAGATATAAATACCAAGTATGAGCAATATCAATATTTTCTTTTTCAAACACCACATAATAACTATCTTATGGGACGCTCATATAGGAACTACTTTTAGCATCATAAAACCCACTCTGGATTTTAACTGCACACTCCTGCTGTATTTGGAATAATTTATTCTATTTAAATAATTACACTCTATTAAAAAGTCAATACGATTTTTTAAATATAAATTACTACTTTTATATAGCATTTAGGCATTAAATTAACACATACAGTACCATGGCTGTTTGGGTGTTTACCATCGAGCTGTGGGTTAAGTAATGGTGATGGGCATTCTGTTATTGACATACGCTGCATGCAGTAGACCAATCATGACAGACTGGGTCATCAGACCAATCACCACAGTTTAGCGTCACACAAAGGAGGGGTTTGGAAAAAATGTTCTTTAAACTAATCGTTTGGGAGTCATTGAGCAAAAAAGGAAAATATAAATGCATATTTTAAGATAATGAAAGTGTTTTTTGACCTTGCATGCATGTCAACCTGACTCCCAAAACCAAAATAGGAACCTTTCATTACCCATAATAGGGACAGTTTAAAAAATGTAAAGCAACACAGACAGTAGTTCAGGTAAAAATAATTGTTGGAAATCATATAAAATGCCAGAAACATTAATTATTTTCAATAATGATCCAATCCTAGACTCCTCTATATATTTCAGAATTCACAAAAGTTTAATTTTTTTATATTACGTCACAAATATACATAAACTATTGCCAGTCAGGGAAACAACTGGCTGTCAGTCAGCGGTCATGGTTGTGCTGTCCTTCTCACATATCATCCTGAAATTCATACCACTGCTTTCCATCTGCGTCCACACATACACACAGCTTTCAGTGACTCAGTTGCCACTGATCTATTCTGCATCTGTTGGTGGATGGGCTGCGAGAGACCCAGGCCGGTGCACAGCACCCACAGGAGCAGACGGGATCTGAGCCTCTCTCAGCCTGACTGCCTGCTTATCTGAGCTATTAACAGCCTTCATTACAACAGCCTCTGAGAGCGCAAGGCACAGTGTGAATTACACCATAACAAGAAGAGAGAGAGAGAGACAGACAATGAAAGAGGAGAAAAAACAACCAGGATTTAAATGTTGATGTTATTTTGTTTATAATAAAATAAATAAAACTGATTAAAGAAATTAATAGCAACTCAAAATTTTAATTATGATATAATAATTCAATTCTTAATGATCAACCATGCTGAACTTCCCAGTAGAAATCAATACTTCAGATACCCTTTGTCCTTTAAAGACAACATGAAATTAAAATACTATTTACGCTTCTAATAAATGCCCGTTCTAACTGGAAGTGATTGATCAGTGCATGCTATTCTTTGAAAAAAAATTTTTTTTAATCAAAATGTAGTAAATTTCTCCACATCTAAAGCTCTTCTTTTTTTGTGTTACCAAGGCTGCACGAGGGAGGAAAACAATATTAACCAAGTAGATTTTTATATTTCCTGGAGAAAATGATTGATTCTTGCCTTTGTAAAACTCCCCCACACTGTGTAAAAGAGGCTCCAGTCTTCTCACTGCCTGTGTATTTAAGACCAAGCCAATTCTCACCAACCACAGCGCAATAATCATCAAATTGAAATTAATCTGAAATTAATGACTTCATAAAATTTAGATTCAATATTACATAATTATAATAATAAAACCAAGCTGTGGGTTTTCGCCAGGGTGTTACTATAGTTTCAGCATGTTGCTTTGTGGTTGCTAGGGTGTCTCCAGGTAACTTCTTACTACCGGCTTAAGTTAGTAAATAGAGATCACCTCCAAGTTTCTATGATATTCTGAAACCTAGATATGGGCACTGCAGTGAATTTGTGTATCTTTGTAGCATTTTAATTTAGAAACGAGTTTTAATAAATTAATAATAATATAGAATTTTAATATATTAATTCTAAATAACATAATTAAGTTTAAATACATTTAAGTCATGCTGAGGCCCCCTTGGAATTCTTCTGAAGCTTATTGGATTATGTTTTTACAAAAAATACTATTTCAGGCTTTCTACTGTAAAATCTTATGGTTAGTTGATCACCATTTCTTGGTAGTTAATTGTGAGGTTTTCTAGGAATTTCTGAGTGAAACTGTTTCCTAAACAAATGTTTTTTTTTCATCGTAATTGAGAACCATTGTGCTAGTTTAATACTATGGTTAGCAATTTGTTCAAGTTCCCAAGTCTAAATACAAATAATAGTTATTGTGATAAATAAATATCACATAAATAAAATTAATCACAATTTCAGACATAGAAATCCAGTTTCCCTTAATTTGACAGAAGTTAAATGTGAATGCCATTTCATGTTGTTACTAAACCTCCTTTTAAACCTTTTTTCCCCCAGAAAGTAAACTGGATTGTAAACAAATAATTTCAAAATTATCTGTAGATTTTAAACATGGTGCTCAAAGCCCAGTAGGTGCTGGACCAAACCTGTCCTCATTTAGCAGAATAGTTCTAATAAAAGCCCTTCTGCTTCTCTTCACCTACTTAATAGGCTCTGTAGGGTCAGCTCTCTGGGATCGCTTTTCGGCTGATAGTTGCTCCCATTTAAAATGTAAACTCCAGTCAAAGCCTGCAGCAGAGATAGAGAAAGAGAAAAAGAAAGAGAGAAGATCAATGAAGTTTTTTTTTTTTTGCTTTAATTTCATGTAACTTTAATTTTTATAAGTCATAACTATACACTGCAGAGTACTGCCAATGATAGGCCAAGGCTTTCATCTCAGCTAATTGTTAGATTTGTTTCTGTCTGACACCGCTGATTGGGGACTGTGACCGGCGCCCCTTGATGTCATTGGTGGGACAGTGAATGAAGGATTATAATTGCAGCTTTTACCTCCTCGCAAGTCAGAGGAAGCAGCGACATAGGCAAATGTGTCCATATTAATGATGTCAATCACAGGGCTGGCGACACAGGTCGGGTCCTGAAAAATGAAAATTTTACAAAATGAGACAAAAGAACAAGAGATTTAAAAAAGGAATGTGAACGGCTCGACTCTCTGTCTGTTCAGCTTGATTTCACAACAAAGGAGGTGGAAAATCAGCGAGCGTTGGGATTATCTGTGTTACTAAGAGCGAGCGAATGTGCACACACTCTCATCCAACATTAATACACCAGACACTCTGACCTCTTCACTCAACTCTCTCATGCCTCACAATACCGTCCTGCTAAAAGAGATGAATACTTCAAACTACTTTAAATTGCTTATGAAATGCATTTAAAAAAATGCAATTTTGTGAAATTTGTTCTGGCTAAGAACAAAAATCAGTTTTGAGTAAATGTATGCAATGATTTTGAATACAGTCACCATTTTTTGTGGTGAAAAAAATATTTTAATTTTTTGTGATATGTGCTGCTAGCAGTTTTATATGCACACAATATTTAAAGTTTTTGTTGTTGAAATATGCTGCTAAAATACATCAAATAACAGTTCTACTAGCAAACAGTACAAAGCATCAGGATATTCATGCATGTGCTAGGTAACTGGTTCTGCATTCAGTGCCGCCTCCGTTCTGCCTGCTGACTCTCTTCTATTGAAAACGAACTGAAAAAGAAGACACTTGCACAGGTAAAAATGCTCAATAGGCTATTGACACAATATGAACAAGTATAAAATTGCACCTCTTTGACCCTCTGCAGCAGTGGAGGCAGCCAATCTTTGTTGACCTCACAGTGACTGTCCAGAAAGGTCAGGATCCCGGCTCCTGCAGCTTCCGCACCTCGAACCCTGGACCGGATCAGTCCTGTGACACACATACACACACATATACACACATAGATCAGGGACACTGGAGAACTCACTGTCCATCAGAGCTGCACATTACATCTGTTGAGAAGCCTGTTAAACTGACAAATATTCTCATCTCAACAATCTCATTCACAGAAAAAGATACGAGAAGAGCCATTTAAATCTGATTAGTTGAAGGGACAATTAAAGCCTTATGGTTATTATCGAATCAGAGCAAGAAGCTTTTCCATGAAGGCAAGGCTTTTAAATCGGTAGAGCCTGACTGAGGACGCATAATAATTGTAAACGTGCAAGACTCGTGCAAAGTTTCACACTGCACGCCAACTTCAGCCAATTAAAAATCCCATTTCATCCTCAATAAGGCTGTATTTTCCAGATGGGTGAGCGCACCCTCTACAGAGTTGTTGAGAGCAGGCTGTGTTTGTGTGTGCATGCATTTTGGGCTAGTGTGGCCCCTCTGTGTATGCGCTGGGCAGATGGAGAAGGAAAGAGAGAGCGAGAAAGACAGACAATGAAAGAGAGAGTGAGAGAGTGAGTGAATGGCAGAGATTACATTCACCTACAGCTAATAGAGTTAACATAGCAGAACTGCACACCCTGTTTGTAGCTCCGGGACGACAATAGGGTTTAAATGCCTTAAACCTTTTAACAATTTTCTCTTGTACAGAGTTGGCTGCACAGGGGTTTTATGCATTAATCAATGCTGTCTAAGCGACAATGTGTGACAGTGTGTAATGGAACCTCGGAGCACTGGAATAAACAGGGAGGGGGCAGCGACTGGATGATCATTACTAATAAGAACTTGTGGTGCCTGAATATTACATTATCATTCTTATTAATGTTACCATTGTTAAGGCTGCTTGCTCGTACTTTGGTTTAAGTCCTGATATTAAACTTTTGTGCATAGCTAGTTAGGGACATGACTGATTAGCTTATTTGCAGCTTATTTAGAAGAGTTGTGCTATTACTTTTCTAAGTGATTGGACTTCATCTGGCAGATGATGAAATTAGTAAATTAATTCAACAGACTTAAAATGAGGGAAGGATTCAAGCCTTATCTAAGGAGCAGCATATCATACAGACTTTTTCATAGGGGACTTTTGACCACCTAGCAAAACCCTCAGAACCAGTGTTTTTATCTAAAACGAAATGAAAAAGCTCAAAATATTCAAATGTTTTATAAATACCACAATAATATACAGTACAAATAGTAATCATGCATCCATCCATAACACAGTGGAGAGTTGTATTCTTCCATTCTGACCGTGGGTTTTGAATGAGAAAGCCTTACTTTTATTACCTTCAAGTATTTATGAAAATGTAGTTATTAACGTTTGAACGCATTACGACCCAGTGCCATTCAAAGCATAGTGCTAATAAACTAAATGAGAAATTTAAATCCAAATTGGACATGGAAATTTATGTAAAGCTTGACCTGCTTAATGACCTAAAAGGTAACCAGCCATAAAGATGACTAAACCTTTTAACATCCATAATGTTGTTAAACCATACTAATGGAATTTCATTGAATATTAAGTGGCCATTTTAGCCAACGTCATTCTCTAAGGGCTTGGACAGCCATTCCAAACAATGGCCAGCATAAAATCTGCCACAGGCTGTACAGCCGTGGCAAAATCAATATTTGCTATAACGGTTTAAGACCAATGTTTTCGGTTAGACGCACACCAAAATGCTCTGCTTACAAATGGATTTTTAAACGTTTATTTTTTATCACGAGTGTAAATCTGTGTATGCGAGCTGTTTGCAAACTAATCCATGCTCCGTCACCCTCCAGATTCAATATATCTGTTCATCCGAACGGAAAGATACGGATGACAGTATGAGTGTGTGGTGTATCTGCTCTATTTTCCACCTGTAAAACCGGTACATGTAAGGAAGTGTGAAACACTGGCCAGAGTTTCAGTCAATGTGCAGTAATCTTCCTCACAGTCTGTTCACCATCACCCTCCGAGTAACGCACCACCTGCTGTTAAAACACTCACCAGCACACGGGCGAAAAGCAAACAGCTGCTTTTAGAGTCTGGATGGTATTACAAACAGGCATGTTGCCAGCCCAAAACAAAATATTTAATTTATAGGGATAGGGAGAGAGTGACAGAGACATCATCACTGGCCTACCTTCTCTGCGTTTATTGCGAAGACACTTTACTTTGGGCAACTTGGTGAGAAGAAGGCAGTCATTTGCTGAAAATAAAAAAAATATTCAAATGTATTTTTTTTTTTAAATATAAAAAAAATATTTTCGAAAAATGCTATAATGCTCAGTACTCACGATCTTCGCTGAAGTCATCTACCAGTATGATTTCATGAATCAGATGCACAGGAGTCCGATTCAACACACTGAAGAGGAACATAATAAAAACTGTTAGAACATGACCCATAATTTGTTCTTTATGGGTCACTATTCACATTCAATTTAACATCATTATGTGAGATCTGTTTCTGGGGAGGAAGTCTTACTAGCTACCAAAATTTAATAAAGTTTAATTACTAATAATTAATTTGTTATACTTTGACTATCTTCAATCTATTAAACATTATAATGCATAATACTGTAAAACAGTACCACAAAAAATGTGCTTACAAAAAGCCCAGAGATAATTAAGCAGTTATGTTGTTAGCCAGGTATGGAAAGAGACACTGGGGCTGCATTGCTGTGGAGCTGAAGAGCACAGACCTCCTCTAAACCTCTTTTCTTTGTCCTCACACTAGGTGACTGATTGCATTGCACTCACGCTCACAGGTATGCTTCCACATGTCTGAGTCAGTACGACACATTCATCACAGTTCTCCCCTGTACAGCACATGCGCACTGATACAAACACTCACAGATACACAAGTAAACACAAGCACAATTCAAATTCACTTTGCATCTCTACAGAGCTGTAGGATCCTCATATTTCCCCCAATCACCTCAAAAAAAAAAAAAAAAAATTCTTCCCACAAGCAGAAACTAAGAAGAAAGTACAGTACACATCCAACATAAGCTCCTGCATCATCACAAAATTGTATTTTCAACGTTTTAATCAATCAACCTTCTTCAGGCTTACCTTGCTTCTCTCAAACAGGGAAAATATACTACTTGGAAATAAAGGCTTTTCAGACTTTTCATTGAGATGTTTTTTTTTTTTTTTTGCTTTCAAGTGACAGTTACTTTGCACGCTGATTTATTTTGATTGAAGTATTCATTTGGAATACTGTCCCTCTTATCGTTTTACACCTGCTCAAAGACTAATTACAAATCAAAGCACTTTTAACACCAATTTCTGCTGCTGTTCCCCGTCAATGCTGTACTGACTGTGTAAGTGAATGTCAGTCTATTGATTTTTGGTTTTGTTGGTGGCTTTGCAGGAGCAGGGTAGCGCATTGGCTTTGATGCCCATCTAAAACATTGAAGTCTATCCAAAACATAAAACCAGGTAAGAAAACAGAAAATGTGGCCCTAAATTGTGTGGCTAAAAGTTAATGAAAGAAGTTACTATGTTAAAGCAGTTTACATGTATGCATTTTTCAGACATTTTTATCCAAATCTACACAAGAGGGACAAATGCAATTTATACAACGCAAAGTGTATCAAACCATGAGATTAAATACAACAATTACATGAGATTCTTATAAGCTAAAATTAAAAATATACTGTAACATTCAAAACTCAAAACATCCCTCTGATTCCCAAAAAGGCCATTTAATTCGAAAGTCGTAAAAATGGCAATTTAAATGGATAAGTGGAAGAAAAAAAAAAGATATATGACCCAAGTAATTTATTGCTTGAAAGATTTTGAAATCTTGAAAGATATAAATTGTCTCCTCCTTAATTGATTTTATAAAATGGTTACAGCAGCTATACAATAAAAACATCAATAAATTAAACATTCTGAATAAATAATTCGCATAAACTCTCTGCTGCCTTCGGATGCAAATAATGCAACATAGCAGCTTGCCATCCATCTCACTGACACAAGAATGTTAAAAGGTTCTTCAAGGCCATTCTGGCAAATCAATTCAAGTCCTTTCTCATCCATTTCCTGAACTGCTTTTTTTAGTTTATATTAGGAATTGCTCATCTTCAGACAGGAGGAAAAAGAGCCTTTGTTGCATGGACGTCACCAAGGTCTGTCCAGACCTCTCTATACCTGAGGGGTTAAGGAAAGCAAACAGCCTCTCCGCATACCTCCTCTCACATCTTTCTCACTCGCTTTCCTTTGCTTGATAAGTAGCCTCAAGGAGAGACTGAGGAAACCAGGAAATGCTCCAGAAAGTTCTCTTCCACCTCTTAGGACTCCCCTGTAGTAATAACCTCTGTCAGCAGCAACACCCATCAAAAACTGCCTGGGGCCTACACTTCAAACCCACTCTGTGTAAATGCTTAGTCTATGAGAGCATTCATGTGAAGAGATGTTTGTGTGCGTTCATGTGTATGAGAGATAGAGAAGCCCCACATAGGAAAAAGGTTAAAGAAAGAAAAGGTTTAATACTGCTTTGCCATCAAGATGTCTGAGCATATCTGGTCCGTCAACAGGATATTTTGACGTTATTATCAGAGCTGATGTTAAATGGTTGGTAACTTTAACAAAGGTTCAGGGTTAAAGCAGGGCAGAAGTCATTTATGCTGTGTACGGGAGCTGCCTTGACTAATGTGTGATGAGAGTAGTTTAGATTCCACACCCTCCAGGGCGAAACACCTCACAACACATCCCTTAACTGCAGCCTCAGGAGCCAAACTGCACCTGGATACTGTTAATGCTCCGTAAACAGTTTTTGACTTCGTCTAACAAAAACATATAATTTAAAAATAAGTTATATTTGAATTTTCATATTATAGTTAGAATACAGAAAATGCATCAATATTGCACTGACACTTCAGATGCATAAATCAATATATTTTTTATTCATATGTAAATTTTTATCCTTTGTACAGCTCAATTCATGTAACATCAAGTCATCTAAAAAAGAGTCAACTCAGAATTGTGACATTGTGATATGTATTGTATCATTGGGTATTTGGCAACACCCAGCCCTAATATTAAGAACCATTAAGAAAATGAAGCCTAGTCATGTGAACACTGAGATGATTTCACATTGAGTCATTATTTTCATGCAAATCCATAAACTCAGTTTCTCATTATTGAAATAATAAATTTAAATCTTTCAGCACAAATTTAAGACAAACCTAAAAATATAACTTAAAAGTAAAATTTAATTTTGTAATTTAAATGTATAATTATTATTACTATTAGTATTATTATTATGCATTGTGATGATTAGAAGATGGGGATAATAATGTCTTAATCCAATAAAAAAAATCAAGTGATTAAAAAAAATTGGCTTAATTTTCCTATACAGAATATACTATATGGTACACATGTTTAGTCCTAAAAACAGGCTTCACTTTTATGTATATATGAAGTAATGGTTTAGGAACTGATGATTAAAATGTACACTTAGTCTTGTGTGGCCTTTTCTAAGCTATATCGACATGTGCCTTGCCCTAGAGCTACACCAAGACTTACTTGGTGCTCTATCAACCTACAGTAAGTCAAAGGTCAAGACTGAAAGTGAAGTGGGTTTTTTAACATTGAAAGGGGAAAAACATCTGCAGCAACACTGTCAGAAATAAAATATGCAAATAATTGTACCTCTGGGTCACTACTTTGTACCTTATCTACATTAAAAGGCGCAAATTAGAATAATAATATGTACCTTTAAGGTACTACTATGAACCTTTCATGGATAAATAACGTACAAAGTAATTCCTTAGAGAATACTACCTCAGTGACAACCAGTCATATCCCTAAAGGTGTAATTTTTCACATTTTGTCTGAAAGTGAATAAGGCAATAATAAGGAATAAGGAAATAATAGTACCCAGGTTTATGTAGCTCAATCGGGGCTAAAAGCTAAATTTTTTTTTTTTTGTGACACAAAAGGAAAAGGAACAAATATGCATAGCGGCAGCCTATGAGAATGAAACTGATGGATTTAAGTCTTACCTCCGAACTGTGCGCAGCAGGGTAGATCGTGCCTCATTGTGAAACGTGATCACTATGGTAGTGGATGGCAGGTTGGGGTCATAGTGCAGTGTTGTACACCTGGGAGAGACAGAAGGGAGTCAAAATAATGAGACTCTGTGGTACTAATTAAGCATCAACTTTAATGTGTGGCAAAACCTTTGCTGAATTTACACCTACTTAATAATCAAATCTGTTGGAGTTCAAGTCATCTCTTAGCATATGCTGAACAACAGCAACTGCTGAAATGTGTAAAGCGAGCGTTTTTGAGGTACTTTAGTAACCAGTGAGTACATAAGTATAAACAACATAAAATATGGGCCATGGTTAAGAGAGATGTTGCCTGTGTTAACAGGCCAACAGCACCCCGCTGTGTGGAGGAAGAGGGAACATGTGGTTAGAATGGAAAGGACAGCAGGCAGAACCCAGAGGAGTGAAAGCATCAATAATGGAGAATCTGATTAAAAATAAATAGCATTTTTGCTTCACCCCAACAGCAGAAGGAGTGGGCCAGTAAAAAGCACTTTGTTTTGAGGATGAACATTCTGACTTGCGGTAAACACCAACCATTGCCCTGCAGTGCTCCACCTCAGAAATACTAGAGACTCTAGATTTTGGTTGTAAAGAGTGTCAGTGGACAAGAAAAAACGAAAGATCAAAATGACCAATTCAGCATTATGTAATAAAGAATACATAGCTTTCCGGCCTAAAACATAAAACTACTGTAATGACTAGGGTTGGGTATCGATTGTTTTTTTTTTACGATATCGGTGCCAAATCCTTATTTTTAAAATGGTACCAGTGCCTAAACGGTGCCTGAACCGATACTTAAAAAAAAAAAAAAGTTAACGATGGATAACTTTAAAGGGGGGGTGAAATGCTTGTTTTCACTCAATATCCTGTTAATCTTGAGTGCCTATAGAGTAGTACTGCATCCTTCATAACTCCAAAAAGTCTTTAGTTTTATTATATTCATAAGAGAAAGATAGTCTGTACCGATTTTTCCCGGAAAAACACGAGTGGCTGGAGGCATGACGTGTGGGCGGAGCTAAATAATCACGAGCGCCAGTAAGCTTTGTTGAGCGCGTCTGGAAGCTGTAACACCATGAGGACAAAACCAACCAAAACAAACCATGGCTAACAGTCAGATTCAGCGTATATTTATGAACCAGAATCAGATCCAGAGGCTGAAATTGAACAAGAGCAGCATCAGCAGTCAGTCTCTATGTGGTATGTACTGAAACTGTATATATTTTAGCGGTTTTGGAAAATGACAAAGTTCCACTTTGTCGTCTTTTTTTTTTTAAGCTGTACATGTGGAAAGTGCAGTTTGATGACAACATCGCATGTTGTTTACTTGATGTGCTTACGCGCCGATAGCTAAGTTAATAACACAGAGATATTTGAAGCAGTATTACTCACCGCCTGCGGTTCCAACACACGATCGTGACCCTTTTTCGTTGGGACTGCATTATCCTTAAGAAATAAACGATGTGCAAATCCGGCGTCAAACTGGACCACCTTGTTTGTAAAACAAGCATCTTCGAAATGCAGGGGAACAAACACAAACACTTGCACAACTCCGTTGATTCTCTGTAAAAATAAACTCCATCCACTGGTCCCTTAATGCTGTTTCTCTTTTGGTAATCTGTGCAGGGTTGTCTTGCCCTGACAACCAAAAACACACTCCTTTTGTGACATTTCGCGACGCTCTCACTCCGATCAGGGAATGCCTGTTGTGCTCTCAGTGCTCTGCTATACGGGAGCGCGCGCTCTTCCGGCAGACGCGCCCTTAGGACCCATATAAGGAAATTCCGCTCCATCTAACGTCACACAGAGCCATACTCGAAAAAAAACTTTCCGAAACTTGTGACAAACCGGAAGTAGTATTTTTGGAACAGAAATACTCCTTCAAACGTACAACTTAATTTTTGAAACTTTGTCCATGTTTAGCATGGGAATCCAACTCTTTAACAGTGTAAAAAACTCAGTATGCATGAAATATCATTTCACCCCCCCTTTAAAGAACATTTAAAATATTTAAAATAAATAAACATACTGTAACATTCACATGCTCCTCGGATGCTCTCCTTTCCAGAGTTGTGCTTCCCTTACTCTAAGGCTGATAAATATATTTCACGATCCGAGTCATTATTTATAAAAAACAATATTTAATACAACCTGTATCATTGACTTGATTGCAAATAAAAACAGACACTATTTAAACTGAACAGAGATGACATAACTGAATTCAATGATGAACTGCCTTTAACTATCATTTTGCATTATTGAGACACTGTTTTCCAAATGAATGTTGTTCAGTGCTTTGACGCAATGTATTTTGTTTAAAGCACTATATAAATAAAGGTGATTGATTGATAAAGGTGACAACCAATGTTACACCTAAACTGGACGCGAGTGGGGCGGCGTGACAAAATACTATTGAACTCATTTTAATCAGTGATGCTGTCTACAATGTAGATACATCCATCCATCACATATACATATGGTCTACACTGGATGCGTCATGGCACTACACGACAAATCCCAGACAGAAAACTGCTGCTGTGTTCTATTTATGACATATTGACAAAAAAAAAAAATATTTTCAACGGTCACTTTGTTGGGTCCAGTGTACTTAGACAGGCTTTAGCTGTTGCGGCGCAGACATCGTGTTACTCACGAAATCTGTTCCGATATTCCGATATTTACACGGGTCCTACTTCTTGCCTTACTGCTTTAAGTCTTCTTTTGTTCCTCAGACGTTTTCCTCTTTTGTTTTTTATCTGCCATCTCTATCTCTTCCTTCTTGGTTCGGCTAATGTCTGTCCTGTGCACTGAACACTCTATCCTCCACATCATGAGTAGACACGCCCATTACTGTTGATTGGCTACAAGCGTTTTTGAAAAATCGCTTACCCCACCTTTAATTAGTTCTGTGAATGACTGTATGGTATGCCACATATGCTTTATGTTAAATATTAAATTTTCTAATGAAAACAGCAACATGATCGTTTTATAAAGTATACATTCCTATGTGTTAAGGGCTAAATTTTTGCTGGAGGAAACAGCTGTAGTGTGATGAGGGGTGAACACAGAGAAAACTTTACAGTAGATGGGAAACCAAATTATTCCTTGTGACCTTTTGTAAACTGTATTTATGACAAAGTTCTGCCCAGATACAGATATTATAACAATCTATTGATAATCACACACCTTCTTCTATCTTCTATTCCTGTTTGAGTCTGCTCACATTACTCCACCACGGTCTACGGATTGTAGAGTGCATTAAAAGATATAGAGGAGACAAAGTCTTGCTGTAATTGCTATAGCCCCGCTAAAAATGGCCTAGCAATGCCCATGCTTCTTACGTCCATATTGGAGAGCCAGGAAAAAAATTTTAATCGATCGCTTAGGTATTTAAGTGGCACTGAAATGAGGCACCGCATTCTGTTTCAGTTCTAGTACATACTGGTTACATAGGTACCCGGAACCCAACCCTAGTAACGACTACTGGAATTGGAAAAAACAGGTTACCCACCGAGCCATTTGGCCTTGGTGTAAGAACAGCTTACAGAAAGTAAAAACAGACAGAGGATAGCCTTTGTAGGGAGCTTGTGTTCACATTCAGACAGTATGGGATGCTCCCAATCTATACACACATTTGTTCTTCAACTATCTTTTTCATTTTCACACAGATGGAGAGAAATACATCTGACCTTCAAGATGGGGTGCAAGATGATCTCTAGAAACAGGCCTATTTTAGAAATGGTTGTTAAAATTGTCATTTCAGTTAATATACTGTACTTTTTTATTATTTTTTATTTTTTTATGAAATACATTGTTATGCTTTGGCCACCCATTGTCATGCCATGCTCATTGTAAGAGAGAGTGAAGTTATGTAAACGAAACATTTAAAAATGTTCTATTTGTAAAACAATATTTAAAATTAATAGCTTTTATACTGTACTTTCATAATTTAACATTTATGTTTTAATTAAAGTGAATGATTGAATGAATGAATGAATGATTCACATCCCACAAAATTGCTTCACGTGACAAGTAATTTCCATCAGTTTGTTAATTTAAAAGGTTTTGATTAAAGGGTTACTCCACCCCAAATTTTGTCCAGGTGCTTCAAATTGCTTCATTAAATTCATATCAAACCACTGATGGCAGATGGACTATTCTGATGACGTCTTTCATACATGGGCCTTGACAGTGTAATTTACTTGGGAGTCAATGGGACAGTCACAAGCCTCCCGGTTTTCATCCAAAATATCTCAAATTGTGTTCTGAAGATAAACAAAGCTTTTACGGTTTTGAAACAACATCGGGTAAGTGATTTAACAATTTTCATTTTGGTGTGGAGTAACCCTTTAATCTTGGAAATACTGTTTTGGTTCATCACTGAGGGCTCCTTATATTAGACTTCTTAGGAATGGGAATGGGAAAAACATTTCCAGAATCAATGGCACTTAAAAACAAATGGACAGTCGTTGTTCTATTTTTATGGCTTTTGTAAACATTAAACATAATAGAGCATGACATTTACACAAGCACATACATCTGTGAACATCTCTAAACTACAATTTTCATTACTAAACCGAACATTTATGATAGTCTCATGTAAACCCAATATTCAAACCTTCTTAAATTAGTTATATTAGAAGCAGCATACTAACATCATAATCACCTAAGTGAATGTATATTTAATTTTGGGCTCAATATGGCTTGCTTAATTAATGGCTTTATTCCAACCTGGTAAGCTGCCTTGCTGTCTGCTGCCTACACAGGCAGTCTTACAAATAGTCTTTCTGACGCAAACCACATAGAGGATACTGGACGCTAAGTTTCTTTCAAAAAGGTTTACCGTTAATATGTAACTAAACTCACAATCAAACTCTAATAAGCATAAAATACAAAACATATACAAATATTGGGGCAAAACTGTAAATTATTTATCCAAGTTATGCTGCCTAGCTTCGCATCACGGACCTTGTGAATGATGTTTTGTGATGCTGCTTACGTAGGCAGTTCACATGGTTTTGAAACAGAGCCAATTTGTCTGGAAAGCCTGCTATTGAAAAAGTGTAAACTGACTGAAATTGACTGTTTACTGCATTAGCAGAGTGCAATTTAGGCCTTTTACATCTTTTTTTTTTTTAGAACTCTAATGGATAATTTAAATATTGAGTTAAACTGTGAAATAACGTGATATAGATTTCACCAATCATTAGACAGCAGAGCCTTTTAAATGGTTTAATGAGAATCAGCGCTCGGTTGGAGGAACACATATACTGTAAAGTGCAGATTTATTTATGTTTCATGACAAAACTTTTGGGGGTTAAACAGTCATGATAAATTTGCTTTGGAATCAAGTGCATATATATTCCTACTTTGCTTATTCATGAATACAGATAGATCAGCCTTAAACACACTTTATGAGCTGAGGGCTGTGTTCACAGCTTTATATGCTGTTTGAAGCCTCTACTGAAGGCAGCCTGGGAGCGGGATCCATCGCTCAATGCAGCTATAGCCCAAGGTCTTTTGAGATAGGGGGATGCTTTAAACAGCAAACCACAGAGCATCATTAGAGTTTCTGTCAGAAAACAACATCTGGGAGAGGGGAAGCATATTATTGTGTACTTGATATTTCGCCAAAATGATGGATGCGTCCCTGAGAAAATTGGGAATGCGGTCTTAGTGTTTCTCATTATGATGTATCCAACTCACTTTCCTTGAGATTGATACTGCTGGACAAAAATCACAACATATGGCCTCACCAATAGAAATACTGCATATGACAAATAGGAAAAGGCAGTAAAAGCTAATTAAATATGTGCTCTACTGAGTAATTGCTATGCATATGTTTTATTGTTAATAATACACAGAACAATGATAGGAACCGACAAGGAAGTTTATCTCAAAAATATGTATTCATGTCTCAGATTCTCTGCGGAGATGCAAACGTCATTCCTGTGCTGCTTTTGTTATACACACAATAGGATGTCTAAGAGCTCTAGGGAACCGAGTGACACTGTTTCAACCTTGGCAAGCCTGAAAGGCCCAGGAGGCAGCATGTCTTTCGTTAAGCTTAAGCTACAATGAAAATTAAACACGCTCACATGCAGTAGATGGCCCAAAATATCCAAAGACCTCAAAAAAATAAGCAGTTTTGTCCATTTTATTGATAAGGCACTGGAGACCTAACAGGAAACAAGAGGGAAAACTGGAAAGATCATGGATTCTCGAGTTGATAATGAGCATGAGATCTTCGGTTTTTTAAAGGGCCTGTGCTTGATTTGGAAGGATGCTGGTGTGAGTACACTGACTAATTGGCTACTGCTGATGATCTGAGGCACTTCCTCTCAGGAATGCCACATGACCATCATCCCTCAGCAGTGGGAGAAGATACAGGGTGGAGAAAGAGTGATGCTTCTCTAATATGAAGCCAAAATCCAAATCATAAAGGTGTTGAAGAAGGAAGAACATATCGCTAATTATAACAAACTAAAAAATAATTTCTTTGTGCGTAAATGCATATGCCCCCTCAGCTTTTTTAACCAAGGGGATTTTGAATGCAGTTTCCAAAAGGCAAAACATAGCTGAATAATATTTTTTTATTTAATGGAATCACACCTGCGAGATTAGAATGTGCAGTGCGGCACAGCATCAGCTGCTAAATTCAAACCTGCTTGCGCCAAGCCAGAGACAGCCACGTTTTGACAGCACTGCACATGGAGAAGTCGTGGCCTAGTGGTTAGAGTCTGACTCCTAACCCTAGGGTTGTGGGTTTGAGTCTCGGACCGGCAATACCACAACTTAGGTGCCCTTGAGCAAGGCACCAAACCCCCAACTGCTCCCTGGGCGCCGCAGCATACATGGCTGTTCACTGCTGTGTGTGTGGACTATGGATGGGTTAAATGCAGAGCAAAAATTCTGAATATGGGTCACCATACTTGGCTGAATGTCATGTCACTTTCACATTATAACCAATCACACAGGATTCTGTTGAACTTATGAATGCAATGACCAATGAGAGGCAATCAGATGAGTCATTGCTGAAATGCCAGTGTTTTGTTCATTTGCTCACTGAAGGAATTTTGCTCTCTGACGAATTCTCTCATTAGAAACAACAAAGTCCAGATGTGTGAACGATGTAAGTAGTAAACCGCTTCAGTGATTATAATGAGAGTTTTTAAGATTACTTCAAATGTTCTTTGTTACTGTAAATGTTCTTTCTGTAAAATTAAAGTGTTATAATTAGTAAATTACAATGTTTTCATTAAATTCACATTAAACATAAAGCCAGTTGTATTAAAAATATTTTATGGCTTGACACCCATATCTGGTACTTGGGTTTTTATGCGTAGTTAATGGATTACACCAGGAGGTTGGCAACATTTTTGGCATTACGTGCCATTTTTAAATTTTTCTGGTTAACCACTGTGCCAATACCCCCTCCCCGTCCCTTTTACTGCATTCTGTATTTATACAGTACATACACATTTTTAATTGATACAATAAAAAAAAAAACTGTAAACCTATTTGATTTTCTTGCAAATAGTTTCTGAGGATTTTTTCATAAATCGTTTATTAAATTTTTTAGAAGTTTCTTGAATAGCAGATACTAACGAACAGTGACCATACTGAACACCACTGTATGTGTGTGTGTGACAAGGTCAATTAATTAAAACTGTTCAGTTTAATCATCTTTCTGTATTAAAGCGCTGCCCATCGTGCATTATAGATCAACCAACATAATCTATAAAGGTGCAAAATTACACATATTTGAGAATAGAGATATCTCATAATGTAGTTAGCATGTTTGGGAATATTACACCCCAAAAAAGTAAATTAATAAATATACATAAGCCTGTATCAGCTATACAAATATATGGCTGCTGTGTGTCATATGACAAGATGACAAGCAACGGCCCCACCTTCATTCATTCCCCCTCAAAATTGTTTTATTTATTCCTGAACAAACCAGTGTTTTGAACAAATCAACAGAATGAATCATTTAATAATTTCATAAAAAGCAGAAAGAGTACCTGAAAAACCACAGTTCCAGTGCTGTGGTATATTATAGCATCTATATGACCAATCATTTGAAGATTCAAAGACCAGCAATAACTGTTAACTGGACATCCTGAAAATATCCTGTTTTCTGGAAGAAAGAGCCAAGTAGACTGTAAAAATGTAAGTGCACTTTACAGAATCTTCACCTTCAGTGAATAGTGTATTGTGTTTTACTAATCTTAAAAACTAAAAACCATCTTGGCTATGGTTATAGTCCACCACCTCATTGGTGTTTCATCATGGTGACTCGGAAGCCTCTTTTTGAATTGAATAAATGGCAGCTTTAATGAACAACATTTGCAAAGCTCCTGGCACCTGAGCTTATCTGTTATTAGTCCTTGAGGAATGGAAGTCCTTCTGAATTGAGGTTCATGCTAATTTCCT